>NC_083587.1:59034737-59334737 GCF_027579695.1 Neoarius graeffei
TTATTTCTTAATTAACGTGTTATTCAATTACGTTTTCGGTTTTAGTAACCTTATATCGTGACTCGTATTGGTAACTAATCACAATTAAATATACTTATCGACCTATTCGGTTTTTAGCCGTGTTGAATTTAGTTCGTTTGGTCCACGGCAGGCGTCGCTTATCCGCGCGATCTTCACGAGACTTGTGCGAGACTTCGAAATGTGAAGTGTCGGCCAGGTGTCAGTGCCGCCATTTTGAAAACTGTTTTCCAAACGAAATATTGCACAAAAACGAGTTTAAATGACGATTACTGCCGACTTTTTTCAAACTTTCCTGATTGCGATCAAAACAAACAAAACTTCCGGCTTGATTACGTCAGCATTCGAAAGAGGGCGCGCGTGTCTTTTGACAACGTTGGCAGATGTCGGTCGCTTTGATTTCCGCTGTACGTTTTACTTCCGTCCTACGATGTCTCGCACAGGTCTCAGCGAATCTCGTTTACGGCCATTGCTTTGACATATGGACTGATATATTACAGAGCATATTTCAAACACTCATAACTTGCTATAGCAGCGACAAAACAGTGATCAAAAATGAATTACGATATTTAATAAAATGAGATAAATAGAATTTTGATAAGGCGGCACGGTGGTGTAGTGGTTAGCGCTGTCGCCTCACAGCAAGAAGGTCCGGGTTCGAGCCCCGTGGCCGGCGAGGGCCTTTCTGTGTGGAGTTTGCATGTTCTCCCCGTGTCCGCGTGGGTTTCCTCCGGGTGCTCCGGTTTCCCCCACAGTCCAAAGACATGCAGGTTAGGTTAACTGGTGACTCTAAATTGACCGTAGGTGTGAATGTGAGTGTGAATGGTTGTCTGTGTCTATCAGTGCGTTTACATGCACATAGAGAAAATCGAATTTCTGCCGTAGCTCGACTGAAATCGAAGTTCTAAATGCCATGTTAACACCTTAGCTCAGCTGAAATCGAACCGAACTGGATTTCTCGTAATCGAGCTACGCGACCTAGATTATGCGATTGTAGCCGAGCTACTTAGTGCATGTAAACCCTATCGAGCTACGTAGTCGAGCTACTTACTTCAGCACTGCCCCTTCCGGGAGTGACGAGTGCACAAGTGGGAAACACAACAGCCTCGGTCGGCATGACAACAGTAGTAGAAACGTGCACTTCTGGAGCAATGAGGAGATAGAGTTCATGCTCATTCAGCTTAAGGAGTTGAATATATATATATATATATATATATATATATATATATATATATATATCAATGTTGCTGTCCTCGTCGTCGTTCTTCTTGTGAACACGGAACTGATAACTTTGGTTATACTCTTGAATAGCTCTTCTTCATGACGACAACCGGAAGTGTACCAACACGATGGGGCGTGTAGCGCCACCTGTGGCTCGGGTGCACAATGTACCTCACACAATAGCTCGATTTCCTTGTGTGCATGTAGGACTGGATTTCTCTGGCACCCATGCTGGGACCCTTAGCTCGATTACCGACAGTAGCTCGATTTGGATGTGCATGTAAACGCACTGAATGTGTCAGCCCTGTGATGACCTGGCGACTTGTCCAGGGTGTACCCCGCCTTTCGCCCGTAGTCAGCTGGGATAGGCTCCAGCTTGCCTGCGACCCTGTAGAACAGGATAAAGCGGCTAGAGATAATGAGATGAGATGAGAATTTTGATAATAAAAACATTTGCCGTCAGTTCTCCCTTAATATTCAACTATATTAGTGATATATTTATGGAATAAGAATAAAACAACCAGTTGATGTTCACCAAGTGTCCGCTTCAGCCATTCAATTACAATACATAACGATCCAGATATAACTCGGGGACCGGAACATATTACATGCATGCCACATAAGTGCCTCTTAACACGGACGGCACTTTACCGCGAACGCAGCATAAGGAAGGAGGTAAACCGGACTAGCATGATCACTGCCGATCTCCACACGGAACTATTTGGGCAGCTATGTGGATGGGGAGTGGAGTATGTCCGAATATAAAACATTCACATGACGGCGCACCATCACCACCGCGTCGGGATAACAAGAGAAAATTTAACAAAAGACCATATTTTCAAGATTGTCAAGTCTTTTTATTAGTGTAGCGGAAACTTTTACGGACGTGTCCGCAATATTGTAGGCGTAGCTGTAAGGAAACACTGCGTATCGGCCTGACGCGCTGAAAAGGTCGAGTTAGAACCCTGATATGATCGTGCTTTTGGGTAAAATGTTACCTGCACTGTCATGTCTCAGGCTGTTTGGCTTTAGTAAAGAGTACATACAGTACTCTGCAAAAGTTTTGGCACCCTTCTACATTATCGAGGCAAAACATTAAGCGTTCCAGCACAACGTTTGTCTTTTTTCCAGCAGAAAATTTAATGGTACAGAAAAAAAAAGTTTGTTAATATCTGAGCAGCATCTATATAATAAGTGGCAAAGTTTGTTTGTTTGTTTGTTTGTTTGTTTGTTTGTCTTGAGCTAACGTCGCCATTTCTTGACAGATTTTCACCAAATTTGGCAAGTAGGTCCGGGGATGACCCAGAATTCTGCAGATATGAACAAAATTCATGTACGGGCCCCAGGGGATCCCCAGTGGGCCCCTGGGTGGTGGATGTTTGGATTTTTGTTTGTCTTGGGTTAACATCACCATTTCTTGACGGATCTTCACCAAATTTGACATGGAAGTCTGGGAGCAACCCAGAATTTTGCAAAACCCAGGTAACCTGCTAGTATTACATAAGAGAGCACTTCCATCCATCCATCCATCCATCCATTATCTGTAGCCGCTTATCCTGTCCTACAGGGTCGCAGGCAAGCTGGATCCTATCCCAGTTGACTATGGGCGAGAGGCGGGGTACACCCTGGACAAGTCGCCAGGTCATCACAGGGCTGACACACAACCATTCACACTCACATTCACACCTACGGTCAATTTACAGCCACCAATTAGCCTAACCTGCATGTCTTTGGACTGCGGGGGAAGCCGGAGGAAACCCACGCGGACACGGGGAGAACATGCAAACTCCACACGGAAAGGCCCTCACCGGCCGCCGGGCTCGAACCCGGACCTTCTTGCTGTGAGGCGACAGTGCTAACCACTACACCACTGCGCTACCCTATAAGACAGCACTTTTCAGATTTTAAAAAAGCATAACGAACGGTCCTGGGTTTTGGTGCAAAATAAATGAAGAAGCGAGTGTGACAGTCAAAGTGTCCAGAAGAACTGTGGCTGGTTCTGCAAGATGCTCAGTAAAACCTCCAGCTCATTTCCTTATAAAACTGCACTCATTGGACCTCAGACTTTGTTTCATTTATTATCGCTTACTGCTTATAGTATTTAAGTTGAAACATTTCATTTCGTTTCATTATTTTTCAGCCATTTTTGATCGACAGCATTTATTTACATGTGCCGAAGACTTCTGAACAGTCATCATCATATGCCTGTGAACATCTGTGTCCAGCTGGATCCCGTTTGCTATTATAACATCCTCTACTCTTCTGGGAAGGCTTTCCACTAGATTTTGGGGCAGGGCTGTGAGGATTTGCAAGACTGAGCGCCTTATTTCATAACTTCGGGGTGGTAAGAGTAGCTTCATGTTAAGCCGCATTGCCGATGCTGAATAATAACAGCACAACCCTGACGTGTCTTATTTCCTACTTACAAGACAGGCTTTTGCAGTAATAATAACAATAATAATAAGTTAAATTTATATAGCGCCTTTCAAAAAACCCAAGGATGCTTTACAATTATAGACAAAGAAAGAAAAAAATACATAAAAAATATAATATAAAAAAAAAAAGTTAAAAGTCCACCAAGTAGGGGTCAGGATGTAATTCCCGTGGTGTAGCAGCCACAGTCCCACCAAAAGGCGCACAAAAACAAGTCCCACATCTCCAGCACCGCCGCCGCAACACCGTCAGCAACATCGCTCGAACACCACGCCATGGATCCACAAAGCGAGCAGAGAAGCTCCGCCACGCAGAGCGCTGGTGTGTCCCAAACCGCCTGCACACCCGCCGCGACACCAACAAGCAGCATCGCTCGGAACATCACGCCAAGCGTTAAAGCGCAGAGCGCTGGACAACCACGATGTAAAATGAGCAACGAGCTCACTGCAGTCCACAGCTGGGAGCGCAGGCATCGCCCACGGTGAGCCAAAGCCTGGAGGGAACTGACGCCCAAAACTAGGTCCGGAGCTACACCGCAACCGGCGGACAAAACACTGAAACAAACATCAAACTACACAAACACACAGAAAAAAAATGGAAAAAGAAATAAAATAAAATAAAATAAAATAAAATAAAAAAGCTCTGGTGAGAAGCGGCAGTCAGAATGCGCACGACGTACTCTCAACCGGAAACGGAAACAAGGAAAAAAAAAAAGAGTAATACCACTGCAGAAGCTTACTCACAAATGCAAACAAGCATTTAAAAAAAAGATATACTAATACTAAACGGGGCGTTCCAAAAATTTTTTATATCATTTCACAATCTAAAAACTTTGCCAATTCTCGTTCAACTGACCTCAAATTTTAACAGCATGTATGAAAACAGGTCAAAATTTTATGTTTAAAGGAACAGTCCACCGTACTTCCATAATGAAATATGCTCTTATCTGAATTGAGACGAGCTGCTCCGTACCTCTCCGAGCTTTGCGCGACCTCCCAGTCAGTCAGACGCAGTCAGACGCGCTGTCACTCCTGTTAGCAATGTAGCTAGGCTCAGTATGGCCAATGGTATTTTTTGGGGCTGTAGTTAGATGCGACCAAACTCTTCCGCGTTTTTCCTGTTTACATAGGTTTATATGACCAGTGATATGAAACAAGTTCAGTTACACAAATTGAAACGTGGCGATTTTCTATGCTATGGAAAGTGCGCACTATAATCACAGGCGTACTAACACCTTCTGCACGCTTCAGCAGCGCATTGATATCTGAGCTCCGTATCAATGCGCTGCCGAAGCGCGCAGAAGGTGTTAGTACGCCTGTCATTATAGTGCAGACTTTCCATAGCATAGAAAATCGCCACGTTTCAATTTTTTTAACTGAACTTGTTTCATATCACTGGTCATATAAACCTATGTAAACAGGAAAAACGCGGAAGAGTTTGGTCGCATCTAACTACAGCCCCAAAAAATACCATTGGCCATACTGAGCCTAGCTACATTGCTAACAGGAGTGACAGCGCGTCTGACTGCGTCTGACTGACTGGGAGGTCGCGCAAAGCTCGGAGAGGTACGGAGCAGCTCGTCTCAATTCAGATAAGAGCATATTTCATTATGGAAGTATGGTGGACTGTTCCTTTAATGTTTTTATCTTTTTAGGTATAGAAATGCCATTCACTGGAAAAGAAAAGGTGTTTGTGTGTTAGAGTACACTCGAGCACAGTCGAACAAGACTGCAGCGTGCATTTATGAGAGAATTCTGTAAAAATGCACCAACTGTAATGCAGATTTGGACACGGCACAAAAAGTTCAAAGAGGACGGCCGTCTGTGCAGGACAAAAGGATCTGGACAACCACCAGCATCAGAAGAGACGGACAAGCGAGCGTGTTTGCGAATATTGAATATTTGTGAAATCGTTCATGGAGTCCACATACAGTGCTGAGCGTAAATGAGTACACCCCCTTTGAAAAGTAACATTTTAAACAATATCTCAATGAACACAAACAATTTCCAAAATGTTGACAAGACAAAGTTTAATATAACATCTGTTTAACTTATAACGGGAAAGTAAGGTTAATAATATAACTTAGATTACACATTTTTTTCACGTTTACTCAAATTAGGGTGGTGCAAAAATGAGTACACCCCACAACAAAAACTACTACATCTAGTACTTTGTATGGCCTCCATGATTTTTAATAACAGCACCAAGTCTTCTAGGCATGGAATGAACAAGTTGGCGACATTTTGCAACATCAATCTTTTTCCGTTCTTCAACAACGACCTCTTTTAGTGACTGGATGCTGGATGGAGAGTGATGCTCAACTTGTCTCTTCAGAATTCCCCAAAGAAAATTATTTCTTTACACCACAAAGGTGAAGGCTACAAGAAGATCAGCAAAGCTTTACTTATCAGTCAGAATACTGTAGCAAAAGTGGCACAAAAATTTAAGAAAGATGGAACTGCAGCCATCTCACAGAGACGCCCAGGTCGTCCACGGAAGTTAACACCTCGACAGGAGCATCTTCTGATGAGAAGGGTTGAAGAAAATCAGCATGCAAGTTCACTGCATGAAGTAGAAAGCCAAACTGGGGTGACTATTTCCCGTGACACAATATGGCGTACACTGCAGAGGAATGGCATGCATGGATGCCGTCCACGAAAGAAGCCTCTCCTAAAGCCCAGGCAAAAAAAAGCCCGCCTAGAGTTTGCCAGGGCCCATGCTGACAAAGATGAAGACTACTGGGACTCTATACTCTGGAGTGATGAGACCAAGATGAATGTTTTTGGACCTGATGGCTTCAAAACTGTATGGCGTCGCAAAGGTGAGGAATACAAAGAAAAATGCCTGGTGCCGACAGTGAAACATGGTGGTGGCAGTGTCCTTATGTGGGGCTGCATGAGTGCTGCTGGTGTCGGGGAGCTGCATTTCATTGATGGCATCATGAATTCACAGATGTATTGCTCTGTACTGAAAGAGAAGATGCTACCATCACTCCGTGCCCTTGGTCGTTGTGCACTTTTCCCACGTGACTAAACACACATCTAAGGCCACTGTTGGATTTCTGAAGAAGAACAGGGTGAAAGTGATTCAGTGGCCAAGTATGTCTCCTGATCTGAACCCAATCGAACACCTATTCACTACTCCCTACTCACTATCTAGGGATTTCTACAAACCCGATTCCAAAAAAGTTGGGACAAAGTACAAATTGTAAATAAAAACGGAATGCAATGATGTGGAAGTTTCAAAATTCCATATTTTATTCAGAATAGAACATAGATGACATATCAAATGTTTAAACTGAGAAAATGTATCATTTAAAGAGAAAAATTAGGTGATTTTAAATTTCATGACAACAACACATCTCAAAAAAGTTGGGACAAGGCCATGTTTCCCACTGTGAGACATCCCCTTTTCTCTTTACAACAGTCTGTAAACGTCTGGGGACTGAGGAGACAAGTTGCTCAAGTTTAGGGATAGGAATGTTAACCCATTCTTGTCTAATGTAGGATTCTAGTTGCTCAACTGTCTTAGGTCTTTTTTGTCGTATCTTCCGTTTTATGATGCGCCAAATGTTTTCTATGGGTGAAAGATCTGGACTGCAGGCTGGCCAGTTCAGTACCCGGACCCTTCTTCTACGCAGCCATGATGCTGTAATTGATGCAGTATGTGGTTTGGCATTGTCATGTTGGAAAATGCAAGGTCTTCCCTGAAAGAGACGTCGTCTGGATGGGAGCATATGTTGCTCTAGAACCTGGATATACCTTTCAGCATTGATGGTGTCTTTCCAGATGTGTAAGCTGCCCATGCCACACGCACTAATGCAACCCCATACCATCAGAGATGCAGGCTTCTAAAACTGAGCGCTGATAACAACTTGGGTCGTCCTTCTCCTCTTTAGTCCGAATGACACGGCGTCCCTGATTTCCATAAAGAACTTCAAATTTTGATTTGTCTGACCACAGAACAGTTTTCCACTTTGCCACAGTCCATTTTAAATGAGCCTTGGCCCAGAGAAGACGTCTGCGCTTCTGGATCATGTTTAGATACGGATTCTTCTTTGAACTATAGAGTTTTAGCTGGCAACGGCGGATGGCACGGTGACTTGTGTTCACAGATAATGTTCTCTGGAAATATTCCTGAGCCCATTTTGTGATTTCCAATACAGAAGCATGCCTGTATGTGATGCAGTGCCGTCTAAGGGCCCGAAGATCATGGGCACCCAGTATGGTTTTCCGGCCTTGACCCTTACGCACAGAGATTCTTCCAGATTCTCTGAATCTTTTGATGATATTATGCACTGTAGATGATGATATGTTCAAACTCTTTGCAATTTTACACTGTCGAACTCCTTTCTGATATTGCTCCACTATTTGTCGGTGCAGAATTAGGGGGATTGGTGATCCTCTTCCCATCTTTACTTCTGAGAGCCGCTGCCACTTCAAGATGCTCTTTTTATACCCAGTCATGTTAATGACCTATTGCCAATTGACCTAATGAGTTGCAGTTTGGTCCTCCAGCTGTTCCTTTTTTGTACCTTTAACTTTTCCAGCCTCTTATTGCCCCTGTCCCAACTTTTTTGAGATGTGTTGATGTCATGAAATTTCAAATGAGCCAATATTTGGCATGAAATTTCAAAATGTCTCACTTTCAACATTTGATATGTTGTCTATGTTCTATTGTGAATACAATATCAGTTTTTGAGATTTGTAAATTATTGCATTCCGTTTTTATTTACAATTTGTACTTTGTCCCAATTTTTTTTGGAATCGGGGTTGTACGGGTATGTAATAGGCGAGAGGCCGAGGACTACGGAAACGGAGATTGGCGCCGCTCTATGTGCCATATGGTGCGGGAAAGACTTTAGACTTCCAGACAGTCTCTGAGATTTTGATAAATTGTGACTTTGGTGTCAGTCGAGACATAACACTGCTTTGTAAAATCCTTGTAACTTTCCTGCATGCTGCACCAGATTCGAGTAGAAAATACGGTACATACAGTACGACTCATGGTTATGTTGGTCACATGGCCATTTCAAGGACGTACTCGTGCAACTGCTGTGTATGTCATGATGAGGAAGTAAAGCAATGTTTCCTGCTTCGACTATTACAGTAAACAGTGTCTCAACGATGCACAGGTGTCACAAATCAAACGTATTGTACCAGAGATTGTATTCACAAACTTTTCACTGATGAGTAAAACCGTGAATGTGACGGTTTAGGTGTCTTGCATGGCCCACAATCTCAGTGACTGAGTCGTGACTCATACGAGGCACTAACACACAGAAATGGGGAAAAAACCTCGCTCGTGATACGACATGCTATTGCACCGCACAGAGCAACCATTACTGCAAACGTTTTTACATGTGATATTCAGACTTGTACGTTTTCTCACATGGCTGTGATGAAAATGAAGTCATTTTCCTGTGTTTCTGTATTTCCTGTCTTCATTGTTTCACCACTTCCCTGTGACATTCTGCTCATGGTCTGGGTTGACCTGCATGGTTCCTGTCTACATAATGAACATCGCGCAAAATCATGTGTCGATCGTGATTTTTTTTCCTTCGTTTCAGCTGACGAGAAAACGAGCTTCTGCCAGATTTCTCGAGAGAGTCAGTGCTGGTCCCCTGACATAACACTGAGCCACAAGTTTTAACACTTCACCATCTCCTGAGTGACAGACTTACAAAATGCAGAGTAATTAATTTGTTTAGCTGTTAGATTTTTAGTGGGTTTTATTTCTCAAAAAAATAGCACACACAAACAAAAAGTAACATAAATAAAACTTAACAACGTTTGCAGGCATGACAAAAAAAATGGTGTATGGTAAAAACATTACTAAACAATACATATATGTTATTTACCAGCTTAAGGTCAGTCCGTATTGCGAAATACCGTGACCGAGGTCTTGAAAGTACTGAGCGAGGCCCTCTGGGCCGAGGTGAGTATTCAAGGCCGAGGTCGCGGTATTTCACCATACGGACCGACCTTAAGCTGGTAAATAATATATTTATTTTTTTTCTTTACCAAATTCTAACAGAAAACGAGAGCGCCCGAAAGGGAAAACCGAGCCGAGCCGCCATTTTGAATCCTCGTTCATGGCTGTAATGCAAATGGCTTCCTCCTCGGTATACAAGTGCACTTCCATGGCAGGAAAAAAATCTACATTTTGCCGCCTATGTAGTCCCCTATTTATACAAAATTGAGTCTTTCAGGATTCAGCTAGGGCGGCACGGTGGTGTAGTGGTTAGCACTGTTGCCTCACAGCAAGAAGGTCTGGGTTCGAGCCCCGTGGCCGGCGAGGGCCTTTCTGTGCGGAGTTTGCATGTTCTCCCCGTGTCCGCGTGGGTTTCCTCCGGGTGCTCCGGTTTCCCCCACAGTCCAAAGACATGCAGGTTAGGTTAACTGGTGACTCTAAATTGAGCGTAGGTGTGAATGTGAGTGTGAATGGTTGTCTGTGTCTATGTGTCAGCCCTGTGATGACCTGGCGACTTGTCCAGGGTGTACCCCGCCTTTCGCCCGTAGTCAGCTGGGATAGGCTCCAGCTTGCCTGCGACCCTGTAGAACAGGATAAAGCGGCTACAGATAATGAGATGAGATGAGATGAGGATTCAGCCATGTTTTTGCTCGGCGTTAGCAAGTTAGAGGTTTTTAGCTTTCTCCTGAAATGTTTTCTTTTATTTCTTCTTCCTCAGGGCAGTAAAACTCGCTATCGCTGTGAACACTGTCGTTCTCGCTATCCATGCTGTAAAATTAATGCTATTCTCCTGAGAAATGCTGGCAAAAATGTATAAGATTTTTGATAATCTTATAAATAAATCTTATAAAAAAAAGATAAATGTTGACAAAAAATGCTACTATGTTTGTTGTTGTTGTTGTGAACGAGCGAGTCGCCAGAGGTCCATAACCAGGGTCCGTATCGTAGGATACGGACCTGCTCGCCAGCCAATCAGAGCGCAGGATTTGATGGAAACCGCACTGCGAAAAAAATAAATAATGTTATTAACTAATATTTTAGATCTGACATTATATATCTGTACTTAAAGCATACTTGGTTGTCTTTTTGAACAAATAAAACCTATTAATTACGCAGCTTGGTTCTGAAGCTACATGACGTCTTGCCTGATGATTTTTTTTTCTTTACAGCCTCGATTGCTTTTTGCATCTAGTCATTTATCAAGGTCAGCGATATCGAACTGGAAGCAACATTTAAAACAAAAATCAAGATAGTCTTTACAACACTCGAGTGGTTCTGAAGAAATGTCTGGCTTTAAATGAACAGTTTACAGAGTGTGTGCACTGTATAGAAAAGAATTAAGCTGCACAATCCTGAGACACACTGAATATGATATATACACACAGTGACAATGTTCATTCAGTGTTCATTTATCTAATGCACTTCTTACTAAATATACCAGCTCATCGTCGCCGTAGATGATGTTAATGACCGAAGACGTAAAACTACCAAGCTGGCTCGTCAGTGTATTAACTCACTGGGTTAAGGGAGAGTATGCTCAGTGACATGAAACAAAGCAGCGCGTTACGATTAGTGCTCGACTGATGCACTTTTTTTTAAGAAGCTGCTGCTGATGATGATGATACGAAGCAGATAATGAGTCTACGCATGTGTGTGCTGCTACCGTGACACCATGTTCCCGTTATAGACTCCAGATCCAACATGGCCCTGACCAGAATAAATCGCTTCCAGAAGACGAATGATTCGTCAATGTTAACAGAATAAGAGGACGAGTTTAAAGTCGCGCTCATAATTGTTCTGAGAAGATGGTCAGGCAAAATGTCTGGAAATTGAAGCGATTCAGAAATGAAATTATTATGAAGTCCTCGTTCGGAATAATGCCACAGTATGGGATGTGGTTAATCATGAACAAAAAAACCAAAAAAAAACCCAAAGATAATCTCCAGTATTCGGAAACGTTTATCTGATTTCCAGCACAGACAAAAACCTCAGCATGTCAAATAATTTCCATTCGATTTGGCGACATCACACCTGAAAACAATCAAACGGCGAATTTCTGGTGTCGGAAATTTGTTAGTAATGTGTGTGCTGCCACTGTGACACCACGTTCCCGTTATAGACTCCAGATCCAACGTGGCCCTGACTAGAATAAATCGCTTCCAGAAGACGAATGATTCGTCAGCGTTAACAGAATAAGAGGACGAGTTTAAAGTCGCGCTCATAATTGTTCTGAGAAAAAGATCAGGAAAAATGTCTGGAAATTGAAGCGATTCAGAAATGAAACGATTATGAAGTCCTCGTTCAGAATAATGCCACGGGATGGAATGTGGTTATTCATGAAATTAAATAAATAAATAAATAATAATAATAATCTCAAGTTTTCGGAAATGTTTATCTGATTTTCAGCACAGACAAAAACCTCAGCATGTCAAATAACTTCCATTCGATTTAGTGACATCACAACTAAAAACAGTCGAACGACGAATTTCTGGTCGTGTCGGAACTTTGTTAATAATTTATCAGTCTCAGAGTGTGAGCGCTGCTACGTCACATGTCTAAAAGCCGGGCTTGTAGTACTCGAGTCCGACTCGTGCCCTAATTTTAAGGACTTGTGACTTGATTTGGACTTGAGCACTGATGACTTGGACTCGAACTCGTACATTCATTAACTGCATTCGGACTCGTAAATTGGAGACTTGGGTGTTTTCTTTATTTTTTGTAACACGCCATAATAATATGCCATAAGATATTTATATGTACATTAATTTTTATACTAATTTCGTGCAAGAGTGTCGCACCTGTGCGCCTTGGCGAGCACATCAGATAGGCTCTCGGGCGCGCTCCGGACAGCGAGCGCTCCAAGCGGACTCTCGCGTAAACGGTTTCACATAAAGGCAGCAACCGTCCAATGTTGCAGTTGGAGTCTTGTTCTCGGACTTGAAATTTTCTTTAACGACTCGGACTTGAACACTGAGGACTCGAGACTGGACTCGGACTCGAGGTTTAGTGACTCGACTACAACGCTGCTAAAAGCGGCCAATAGGATAAAATCAGCCGCATAGGATTACGCTGACGCAAAAATCACAGGACGGCTACAGATGGCGAAACGTATGGTAAAACGATGGAAAGACATCCTTAAATCAAACGACGTTTGGGTTCACGAGAGCCTGTTTTTGCCCAACCCCCGATCACTATGACATGATCAGATCGTAGGAACATTCTTTATACCAGAGCTTCAAAGTTTATATTAATAACTTCAATTCTAATACGCTAGCGTTTCTATAGTAACCGCTGCTTTATATGGAACTTGTCTGAAGGATGCTTATGATTTATGTATTTATCCATAAATACACCGAGCCTCCAGCGTCAGCATATCGTCCTGTTCGGAAAGCCTTCAGGATGGACGGTGAGCTGCTGTCAGGTTTCTCCGTGTCTTCAAGACAGAAGAATCAGACGCCGGTGAGGAAACGACTGTTTGTCGCCGTCGTGACGTACGTGATTATGATTACGGCGAATCAATAACTTGTTTCACGGATGAGTACAAATTACAATGGATTCCAGTTACACTAAAGAAAGTAAGCACAACTTTATTCATCACACACTTGTGAAATTCCTGTCTGCATTTAACCCATCTGAAGCAGTGAACACATACGTAAGCAACGAACACACACACACACACACACATACCCAGAGCAGTGGGCAGCCATGCTAACAGCATCCGGGGAGCAGTTAGGAGTTCGGTGCCTCGCTCAAGGGCACCTCAGTCCAAGGCCGTCCCATATTAACCTAACCGCACGTCTTTGGACTGTAGGGGAAACCGTCCGGAGCACCCGGAGGAAACCCATGCAGACACGGAGAGACTCGACACAGAAAGGCCTCCGCCGGCCGCTGGGCTCGAACCCAGAACCTTCTTGCTGTGAGGCGACCGTGAAAACACACCACAAGGTTGTTGATTATTTTCCTGCAAGTGCACACCTTACTTACGTACGTACTTCCTTACTTACTTTCATCGTCAGTGGATCTTGATTGGACGTTCAGACATGGAGAACATGTCATCATGTTATATCATGGTTATAACACTGTGTTGCTCCATGCGTCCTTCATGAGAAGGTAATGTGCATGGGAAATAATAATAATAATAATAATAATAATGGCACCCTATGTACACACCTTGATGATGCTGGCCTTTCGGGGTATTCCAGGTTTGTCGACGTCTGATGCGTTCTCTGCCCCAGTGCATCCAGCCATCTCTGGTGCAAATCCACAATCGCCGTTCGATACCAATACCGAGCCCGAACCTGAACCCGTGAGCTCGTGCTGTGTGTCCGCGTCACCTCCTCCACCGCTTCCTGCTTTCTCCGCCATGAGAGCAGCTGTGCGGGATGAGTCGCGAAGTCTGTAGCCGGTGATTATGATTTTTTATGTGTTTTTTTTCCCTTCTTCTCTTCTTCTTTCTCTAATTCTGCACTACTTTAATCACAAAGCGCTCGCGCTGTCTCACACCGGCGATAACAGGAGCAACCGCTGGCGCGTGCGGCCACATCTGGACTCCCCATGCACACGATGTTTTTTACTACACCGCTGCCGCTCGTGAAGCTGGTGGTGGTGAAGCTGTGAGCCTTATTGTTTCAGCATCACATCCAGACTGAAGCCAGCCTTCCTTACTACTGCCATCTGCTGAGCTGAATTAATGCATCATAAACACCCCGCTTCAACATCACCTCAGGACGGAAAAATAATGTTTAGGGGTTTAAAAAAAAAACCAACCGTTAATTGATTAATTAGTGTCCACACTACCGTTCAAAAGTTTGGGGTCACTCTGAAATGTCCTTATTTCTGAAAGAAAAGCACTGTCCTTTTCAATGAAGATCACTTTAAACTAATCAGAAATCCACTCTATACATTGCTAATGTGCTAAATGACTATTCTAGCTGCAAATGTCTGGTTTTTGGTGCAATATCTCCATAGGTGTATAGAGGCCCATTTCCAGCAACTCTCACTCCAGTGTTCTAATGGTACAATGTGTTTGCTCATTGCCTCAGAAGGCTAATGGATGATTAGAAAACCCTTGTACAATCATGTTAGCACAGCTGAAAACAGTTGAGCTCTTTAGAGAAGCTATAAAACTGACCTTCCTTTGACCAGATTGAGTTTCACATTTGTGGGCTCGATTAAATGCTCAAAACGGCCAGAAAAATATGTCTCGACTATATTTTCTATTCATTTTACAACTTAGGGTGGGAAATAAAAGTGTGACTTTTCATGGGAAACACAAAATTGTCTGGGTGACCCCAAACTTTTGAACGGTAGTGTAGCTATAATTATCAATTATTTACTTCAGGCTTTCTTTTGTTTCTCAGATGACCTACTTGTCTATTTTTTTCTTATTTAAACTCCTTTGGGAAAAAAACAAAACATAAACGCATACTACACACGTCGGCGGGTTCATTCCGTTAATTAGCCTGTTAGCTTAAAAAAAACCAAACAAACGCGAAAACAAACACAAAAAACAAACACGGCGGTTTGGTTAACTGACACCACACACACACACACACACACACACAAGGCAACCTAGCTCTCAGTTAGCCCTAACAAGCATGTTAGCAAACTAGCTACAACTTAAATAAAGTGTTACCTACGTGCAAAATAAGATACACTTTGTTTCCTGTTCTACACACTTCCAGAATGTTCTTAGCCCGCGCGCGCATGACGCGACTTACCGAGTAAACAATATCACCAGGAAATAAACCTCTCAGTCGCGTGCGCACAACTATAGTGTTAGTTTAACAGTTGAGTAAATCTATCCATCTATCTATCTATCTATCTATCTATCTATCTATCTATCTATCTATCCATCTATCTATCTATATATATATATATATATATATATATATATATATATATATATATATATATATAAAGTTAGCAAGTTCCGACTTGTCAGGCTTTGACTAGTTTTCAGGAAGCTACTTTAATAATAATAATAATAATAATAATAATAATAAACCTGGTTTTATTATTAATATGCCTGACACTGTTGCAGCGTGTGCACTGCACTTCCTCACTCAAAACAAATGTAGCCCACCTTCAAAGAGTGTGTGTGTGTGTGTGTGTGTGAAGAATCCCCTTTTCTCTTCTTGCCCTTTCATTTCTTTTTTAAACCTTTCACTCACACACACACACACACACTCGACGCATTCAATATACCAACATGTAAGTTTAGACACGTCCAAAAATCTCAAGAAGAAGAAAAAAAAAAAGACAGAGAGAGAGAAGGTCCGAACACCAGGTAGCTCTTTAGTATTTTCTCATACTCTTTAGTATGTTAGTATGCGAGCTCGGGTGTTGTCATGGTAACCGGCGTAGACGCAGCAGTTCTATTTAGACATACTAGCTTGTACCGAAGTGTGCACTTTTGATCCCGCCTACCGCCTATTTGTGGCTTTCCAGGCCGCCGATAGGCTGCCCGGGTGAGGCTGAGCCAATCAGAATGGAGAAAGGGAAAAGGGGTGGGTTGTTATCTGGGTTTGTGAAGTTTGTTGTAAATAAAGTGTGGAGGAAACCACACGCGGTAAGCTCCTAGTGCACTAGTTTAGTGGGGGATTTCCTAGAGACAGACATGATATCCCATAATGCAATGCAAGACGTGTAGGTCTCAAAGGTCAGGTTAGTGTTGCAATCAGTCAGAATTGTCTTTTATTAAGGGCCCAAAAGCACTGAGTCTTAGAACTACAGGATTATTTTATTCCCTCCATTTTCCTCCGTTTGGGTTAGCACGGTCAGCTCACAGCAAGAAGGTTCTGGGTTCGTGGCCGGCGAGGGCCTTTTTGTGTAGAGTTTGCATGTTCTGCCCGTGTCCGTGTGGGTTTCCTCCGGGTGCTCCGGTTTCCCCCACAGTTCAAAGACATGCAGGTTAGGTTAACTGGTGAAATTGACCGGAGGTGTGAGTGTGAGTGTGAATGGTTGTCTGTGTCTATGTGTCAGCCCTGTGATGACCTGGCGACTTGTCCAGGGTGTACCCCGCCTTTCGCCCGTAGTCAGCTGGGATAGGCTCCAGCTTGCCTGCGACCCTGTAGAACGGGATAAAGCGGCTAGAGATAATGAGATGAGATGAGATTATTATTATGCTAATTTGTTCACAGTCTCGGTGTAATTGACTGGTCTGTTAGTATATGACCTCCGATCAACAGCACCTTCCGAGCAATGCAGATTTCTAAAAGACCCCTACGTTGTGCTTGATCTTCAACTAGTCCAAGAAATACGGAAGTTTGTGAGGAATTGACCCCAATGCTTCTTTAGATAACATTCTAATGCTATTCTTTTCTCTTCCTTGGTCCATTTCCTCCTCCCGCCATCTTTCTCTTTCCTCTGTACTACCTTTTGTCATCTATAGACATCACATTGCTGTGATTTGGAGTTAGTAGCTGGATGATGACTGGGTGTTGCCTGCTCCTCACAACAGTCCCTGCCAGGCAAGACACTAGTTCCAGAGGCACCAATCCCCCATTCCCTGTTACTTATATCATTATTATGTTGCATACTCATACACTACCGTTCAAAAGTTTGGGGTCACCCAGACAATTTTGTGTTTTCCATGAAAAGTCACATTTTTATTTACCACCCTAAGTTGTAAAATGAATAGAAAATATAGTCAAGACATATTTTTCTGGCCATTTTGAGCATTTAATCGACCCCACAAATGTGATGCTCCAGAAACTCAATCTGCTCAAAGGAAGGTCAGTTTTATAGCTTCTCTAAAGAGCTCAACTGTTTTCAGCTGTGCTAACATGATTGTACAAGGGTTTTCTAATCATCCATTAGCCTTCTGAGGCAATGAGCAAACACATTGTACCATTAGAACACTGGAGTGAGAGTTGCTGGAAATGGGCCTCTATACACCTATGGAGATATTGCACCAAAAACCAGACATTTGCAGCTAGAATAGTCATTTAGCACATTAGCAATGTATAGAGTGGATTTCTGATTAGTTTAAAGTGATCTTCATTGAAAAGAACAGTGCTTTTCTTTCAAAAATAAGGACATTTCAAAGTGACCCCAAACTTTTGAACGGTAGTGTAGAATTAGTTGTTGTAACCTTAACTTGGGTGGCTAAGGGGGTGCTAGCACTTGCCAAAGGTACTACCCAGACTCTGGTGGGTGGGAGCATCCACATTCCTGTGGTAGGCTGAGACTTCAAGCCTGTCCTACCCCAGGGCCCTACTTATTATTATTATTATTATTATTATTATTATTATCTCATCCGGCTGACAGGTGATGCCATCATGTGTTGTCCATCGTCCGTCCGTCGTCGTTCACATTTCATGAAAATCGCTTCTTCTCTCTCAATTCTTCACCGATTTTTTCTTTTTGGCAGGAAGGTTGGTCTGCCTGTGGTGTATATAGCTTCTACCCAAATTTGCATAACTGCAATTAATAATGAAGATATGGACTAATTAATCCCTAATGAGCAGTTTCTACACAAATCGCTTCTTCTCCCTCAATTCTTCACTGATTTTGATTCTTTCTGGCATGAAGGTAGGGGTACCTAGGGTGCATAGAACATCTACCCAGATTTGCTTCATTACAATTATTAATTAAGTTATGGACTAATTAAGCCTTGATGAGCAGTTCAATAAAAATCGCTTTTTCTCGGTCAATTCCTCGCTGTTTTGGATTCTTTCTGGCAAATAGGTCGGTATTCCTCAGGTGGATATCGCTTCTATGTATAGCTTGTATATAGTGTATATACTGTAGCTTGCAACATCTATTGTACAAGGTGGCCCACTTTAGATCATTCCTTCTGGACTAGACGGGGCCGGAGTGAGTGACGCCATAGTTTATGGTCTCATTATTCTTATCTAAAATTTGTTTTTCCACAGTTAAGGTCTTAAGCCAGTATCTCACTGGGCTGCGACAGCCTGCGACTAGTTGGAGACACAACAATTGCGATAAAATATGCAAATTAGTGACAATTTTCACTTGGAATCACACTGAATTGATATTTGCATATTTTACCGCAATTATTGTGTCTCCAACTAGTCACAGGCTGTCGCAGCCCAGTGAGATACCGGCTCACACTTCCTGTCTCAACTCGCACTTCCTGTCTCACGGAAACTGACTTGAGAAGGGTTCATGACGGCTTTGCGACACCAGCGACACATTTGCGGCTATTTTGAGAGAAATTTTGTCGCACAAATTTTTTGAACATGTTCAAAATTTCAGCGATGAAGAAGCGACACTTTGCAACTCATGCAAGGAAATTGAGAAGCCCCGCGAATGTTTCAAGACACTTTTGAAACTCTCTTGCGAATGACATTCACAATTTGTTGCAGCCCAGTGAGATACTACCCTTACTAAACCAGAAGTCATTCTTATGCGTGTCCATTAAGTCTTCACAGTCTTAGACAGACAGCACCTTTCTGATGATGTCAGCTGATCTTAGAAGAGCACTCTTTTGTAAGATGGTGATGTCTGATGTTATTTCTATCTTTTCCAGGTAGTAATCTAGCTTCTTTGGTGTGGAACCGAAGGCTCCAATTACCACCAGAATGACAGTTGTCTCTTTATTCCATCGTCTTGCTATCTCTAGTCTCAGTTGGGAGTAATTGTTGATCTTCTCAACTTCTTCCTGTTCGATGTAACGGTCAGCAGCTACAGCCACATCGATGATAAAGCATTTGTTCTCTCTTTTCTTTACTAGAGTAATGTCTGGTCTTGTGTGCTCCAGCACCCTATCAGTCTGGATGTTAAAGTCCCACAGCAGTTTGACCTCCTTGTTTTCGATCACTTTCTCTTGAACATATTGGTATCATTTCTTAGCTATCTCAAATCCGTATTTTTTGCTCAGACACCAATGTAAACATTGGCATACTTTATCATGTCAGTGCTTATAATCGTTCTATTATAATTATTATTATTATATCTCATCTCATTATCTCTAGCCGCTTTATCCTGTCCTACAGGGTCGCAGGCAAGCTGGAGCCTATCCCAGCTGACTACGGGCGAAAGGCGGGGTACACCCTGGACAAGTCGCCAGGTCATCACAGGGCTGACACATAGACACAGACAACCATTCACACTCACATTCACACCTACGGTCAATTTAGAGTCACCAGTTAACCTAACCTGCATGTCTTTGGACTGTGGAGGAAACCGGAGCACCTGGAGGAAACCCACGCGGACACGGGGAGAACATGCAAACTCCGCACAGAAAGGCCCTCGCCGGCCACGGGGCTTGAACCCGGACCTTCTTGCTGTGAGGTGACAGCGCTAACCACTACACCA
Source organism: Neoarius graeffei (assembly GCF_027579695.1). NCBI lineage: Eukaryota > Metazoa > Chordata > Actinopteri > Siluriformes > Ariidae > Neoarius > Neoarius graeffei. The sequence goes on from NC_083587.1 coordinate 59,054,667, forward strand.
CCATGCCGCCCTATTATTATTATTATTATTATTATTATTATTCATTTGACTAAACCAATAGGTCTTTCAGATGTGAAACTTGGTCTCTTGCCTACTACTAGACATAACAGTTTAGACTGATTGGCCTGAAGGTGGTGCTATGGCACAAAACATTTTACATTTCGGCCTATATCAAGAGAACCATTAAAGTGCATATTCTGGACCAATTTTGTGTTTTTTTATATGAAAGTATGTCCCTTTACACACTCATCCAGAAGGGTAATTTTGCACAAGGCCATCTGTCTACAGCAGAAAAAAAAAATAAAATAATAAAACGCGTCTGGAAAAATCCCAAGGGAGTCTGGAGCCAGATTCGTGACGTTACCTGCGGAAGCGCCAGCAGGCTGCACGAGCTTTGCACGGTTTCAGTGCACAGCCTGTGTAGACCAAGCGCTCCCATTTCTCTCTCATTGTCGGGTCTTTTGGGAAACGATGAGTACTAATCCCATCAAGATTGGTGTTGCGACACCCTCCTACGATACATCTGTTAACCATTTTAATAATTACACAATAACATTGAAGAAATTTGCAGAAAACCACCAGGTCGTTTTCTCAAACAAACCAGCGCTGACGTAGGATTCAGAGGGAGGCGTCCCGCACGCGACGTCACGAAAATGAATGTTTCCCGGGAAATCCAAATGCCAAGTTTTTTCAGAGGCGGACCAATTCGCCTCAAATGGCTTGATTTCAACTGAATTTTTCTGGTATTGCGCAAGGTAAAAAAATTGCAGAGAATGCAGAATGTTACAGATGTTTGACCAAAGTTTAATATAAAATAGGAGAATTACATTGATCTTGCTCCTGAATTTACCTGTGATATGCACTTTAACCCACGAGAGAATCTATGGCCTCTTTATGGTTCTGTGTAACTTGGCAAAAATTGGCTATTTGAGGCACTATTCATGAAGAGTGCTTGGACCCTGCAGATCGACGTCCACAGCTGCAGATAATGAAGGTATTAATATCAGTTTTTAAAAAAGCATAAACAATACATGAATCCAACCACATCTGAATTAGAGGTCTGCGCGGGTCGGATTTTTCAGTCCCGCTCCCGCATTGTGTAGTCCCGTCCGCGCCCGCAAAGAATTATGATTTTCAGTCCCGCTCCCGACCACGCCCACAAAAAAATTATGATTTTCAGTCTCGGTCCTGCCCGCGCCTGCCATATTTTGTCCCACTCCCGCCCGCAAATCCCACATGATGCAGACGTTCGCGTTATTTCTCAGGAAAGTTCTTGTCTTGACACAGCGTGATGGTGCCCCGCCCCATACTTTGAGTGGATTTGAGCATAAATATCTACAGCTCACGTTCACGTTTGTTATTATTTACCTTGTTTCTGAATTCAGCATGTAGTGTCTCTAATAATAATAATTAGTGCTGTCAAGCAATTAAAATATTTAATCACGAATCACACATTTTTATCACATGAGAAACCATTGTAATTCTCTGGTCAGCATAAAAAAGTGAATAGGCTTGCTTTGTACCAATGTTTTTTTTTTTTTTATTGCAAAGCAGAGCTAGTAAGAGAAGTGAATTGATTTACTGCTTGAGTTAGTCTACAACTCTAATCAGAGAGACAGGTTACACAGTGCCGGTAGGCTTGACTCAATGCTATCCCAGAAATCCTTCCTGTAATATGCAAATTTGGCCGCCTCTGATTGGACAGCCAAATTTGCATATTACAGGAAGGATTTCTGGGATAGCATTGAGTCAAGCCTACCGTCACTGTGTAACCTGTCTCTCTGATTAGAGTTGTAGACTAACACAACAAGTAAATCACTTCACTCATGGTTCTCTTGCTAGCTGGGTGTGAACTGCGAGTCATTAGAGTGATCAAAGGATTTCCCGTTAGGGTGATCAATGGCAAATTTAAGATGCCATTCCTCACTCAATCTGGCAATCTGACTCTCTCTGCAAATTTAGGCATTTTAAAATGTTTTTATTAATGCCAAATAAAATATCCAGCACAAATTATATATGATAGACATAAATTAATAATTTATACATTTTATTTCAAACACGTTTTTAGTTAGCGGGACTGCAGCTTATCACCGCTCCCGCCCGCACGGCATATGTGCACTTCCGCCTGCGCCCACAATGAGCTTTCAAAATTTGTCCCGCGCCGCACTGCTTTGCGGTGGGTCCCGCGGGACTCCCGCGGGAGTGCAGGGCTCTAATCTGAATAACCAAAAACCCCAAAAAAACGATGTTTGTGATTTTTTTTTTACATGCACTTCTCACTGGGTCACAATAAATAAGTCTAATAGCACAGTATATGTTTGCCTGTAAATTTTTTAATAGTGTGATAATTATATTCATAAAATATACTGCAATCATAAGGTGGACTGGGTAATTCTTTACAATTGCAAAAAAGTTTGTGAACCCCATTAACATATACAGAATACCCAGGCCTTAACCAATGAGCTTGAGCTCCTCAGACCTGCCTGATCCATCCTGATGCCCTATGTCTGGTTGGAGTCTCATCACATCATATCGCTCCTGTAGAGGACGGACCCATATTTACCCCTTTTCCACCAAGTCAGTTCCAGGGCTGGTTCGGGGCCAGTGCTGGTGCTGGTTCACAACTCGTTCAACTTGTGAGCCAGCTGAGAACCAGTTTGCTTTTCCATAGCTCGCGGTGCTAAGGGAAGCCACGTCATTACGTCGCTGTATACGTCAGTTACGTTGCTACATTTGCATAAACCTTGGCGCGAATATCAAAGCAAAAACAACGCGGAAGAAGCAGCAGCAGCAGCAACAACAACAACAACAATAATAATAATAATAATGGATGACTTCGCGTTTGTACAGCTGCTGCCTCTCGTCGCTTAAAAATGGCGATCTTTCGCGGTCTTGTTATTGTTGTTGGTCTTAACAACTCCGCCCCCCCACTGACATAAGCGGTTCTTTCCTCTGGCCCAGCAGAGAGTTGGTGCTAGCCTGGCACCGTTTTTTCTGGCCCCAGAGCCAGTTCTTTGTCAGTGGAAACAGAAAACCCGGTTCCAAACTAAGCACTGGCCCCGAACCAGCCCTGGAACTGCTTTGGTGGAAAAGGGGCAATTGACAGTCAAATTCACACTTGGAAGACACTCTGGACACTTACAGTAATGCTTTTATGGCTGAGGACGACAGTTGACTCGCTACCTTTAGGACTACAGTTGTCATGAACAGTTTTGCACTCAAGTTTCCATCAGTGAACAGTTTATAACTTCAACGAAACTGACTTCATGTTAAAACTATCATGGATTTCCTGTTTTCACAGTTACACTTTGTGGCTATATTATATAGGACACAGCTATCGCAGCGAGTTATTTATAATCACGCGATCTGTTGTCAGCCAAATGAGGATGGGTTCCCTTTCGAGTCTGGTTTCTCATGAGGTTTCTTCCTTGTGTCGTCTGAGGGAGTTTTTCCTGCCACCATCGCCACAGTCTTGCTCATTGGGGATAAAATTAGCTCATGTTTAAAGCTTTAAATTTTCTGTAAAGCTGCTTTGCGACAATGTCTGTTGTTAAAAGTGCTATACAAATAAACTTGACTTGACTTAACGATTTAAAGATTTAAATGTTGTTTTTATGTTTTTTAAATGTAATCTACTTAAACATGTATTCTTTTTCAACATGCTGATGTATAAAGTCTCAGTGTGAGTGCACTTATTTTCCAGGTCCAGTCCAAACAAAACATTCATACACCATACACCATGCATTTTGTCAGCACAGAGTTCAGTTTAATATAAGAAAGGAAAGAAGTAAACAATCAAAAAGACAACAAAGCAGTCAAATGTATACAACAATGAGTCCTAGACTTGTCCAATAGCGCCATCTGATGGATGTCTGATCTAGTACAATCTATTATTATACCCTAATTACACAACAATAACCCACGTCACTGGGAACAAAATGTTCCTGCATATAATTACTTACACCACATTATATTCTTCCACACATTTGAAGGACATCATTGGGTTTTTTTTAATGAAAAGCAATTTGCATTTGCATCGATTCATTTACATTGATTCCCCGGCGTTCTATCTCAATTATACAACTCACATTCATTATTTTGACTGTTTGGACCGGAAAACTGATATCATATCATGTCATCTCAGTTTGGAACCAACTACTTAAAGGAAAAGTCCACAGAGATGACAATGTGATGGTGCTGAAGCTTTGGAAGATGATCTGTTTGAGCAGAGCGTACAGATGAGCAGGTAAGAGAGCTGGATAGATGAAAAGACTAAAGCGCTGCTGCATCACTTCCATTATGTAGAGATGAATCAAGGGTTAATCACTAGGTAGTCAAACTGCATTGTGTGTAACAGAGGAAACCATTTGTAAAATGTTTCCTGAACGTGTCTTCAAATCATGTCTACAGCACCAAACCTGCATTCCAATACTGTTTCCAGAACCTCCTTATGACTTAGAAGTTGATATTATTTATTTATTTATTTATTTATTTATTTATTCATTCACAAGTGGTCACTTGCTTTTGGTGCTTTTGGACCAAAGGAACTTTTTCATAGTTCTTAGAACTGTTCGAGGAAGTCCTCTCTTTATTTTGCGTGTTTGTGCTGCAGGAACTGAGAACGATCGTAGCCCTTAGAATGCTGTTTTGAGGGACTTTTTAGCTCCTACTTCAGAGTAGGTTCTCTCCCAGGATAAGAGGAACCATGAGTGATGTAAGTGCCCAATGATTGGTTGAACACGTGCCAATGCAACACCAGCAACCACCATTTTTAAAAGTCCATGTAAAATATTAGCCGTGTAAACAACAGCTCTTAACGTTAGCATAAAAAAACGGAAAGAAACACAGACAAATGGACTGACAGAAAAGTCCAGGCTTTATTGAGCCTATATGTGACAGAGGAAATACAATGTGATATATTTTGATGCATCTAAATATAAAAATATTTGCTAGCATTTCCTCCTAATGTCATGCTAACAAGCTGGTTTACGTCACTCCAGAGTTCCTACCAACGGTGTGAACGCAAACAGAAAAAAAGCCCTTGAAGGTACTGTTTGTAGTTCTTGTGGGAGCTCCCTAGTGGGTCGTTCCTCGAAATAAGGCCTGAGAACTGTTTGGTCTGGAAGCACCTAATATGAGTTTGAAATGAGTTCAGTGTAAAGTGCTTTGTACATCAAGTATGAAGCTGTGTCCGAAATCACTCACTCATTCACTACTCCCTACTCACTATCTAGGGATTTCTACAACCCCGATTCCAAAAAAGTTGGGACAAAGTACAAATTGTAAATAAAAACAGAATGCAATGATGTGGAAGTTTCAAAATTCCATATTTTATTCAGAATAGAACATAGATGACATATCAAATGTTTAAACTGAGAAAATGTATCATTTAAAGAGAAAAATTAGGTGATTTTAAATTTCATGACAACAACACATCTCAAAAAAGTTGGGACAAGGCCATGTTTCCCACTGTGAGACATCCCCTTTTCTCTTTACAACAGTCTGTAAACGTCTGGGGACTGAGGAGACAAGTTGCTCAAGTTTAGGGATAGGAATGTTAACCCATTCTTGTCTAATGCAGGATTCTAGTTGCTCAACTGTCTTAGGTCTTTTTTGTCGTATCTTCCGTTTTATGATGCGCCAAATATTTTCTATGGGTGAAAGATCTGGACTGCAGGCTGGCCAGTTCAGTACCCGGACCCTTCTTCTACGCAGCCATGATGCTGTAATTGATGCAGTATGTGGTTTGGCATTGTCATGTTGGAAAATGCAAGGTCTTTCCTGAAAGAGACGTCGTCTGGATGGGAGCATATGTTGCTCTAGAACCTGGATATACCTTTCAGCATTGATGGTGTCTTTCCAGATGTGTAAGCTGCCCATGCCACACGCACTAATGTAACCCCATACCATCAGAGATGCAGGCTTCTGAACTGAGCGCCGATAACAACTTGGGTCGTCCTTCTCCTCTTTAGTCCGAATGACACGGTGTCCCTGATTTCCATAAAGAACTTCAAATTTTGATTTGTCTGACCACAGAACAGTTTTCCACTTCGCCACAGTCCATTTTAAATGAGCCTTGGCCCAGAGAAGACGTCTGCGCTTCTGGATCATGTTTAGATACGGCTTCTTCTTTGAACTATAGAGTTTTAGCTGGCAACGGCGGATGGCATGGTGAATTTTGTTCACAGATAATGTTCTCTGGAAATATTCCTGAGCCCATTTTGTGATTTTGTGATTGTGATTGTGTAACTTTTCCAGCCTCTTATTGCCCCTGTCCCAACTTTTTTGAGATGTGTTGCTGTCATGAAATTTCAAATGAGCCAATATTTGGCATGAAATTTCAAAATGTCTCACTTTCGACATTATATGTTGTCTATGTTCTATTGTGAATACAATGTCAGTTTTTTGAAATTTGTAAATTATTGCATTCCGTTTTTATTTACAATTTGTACTTTGTCCCAACTTTTTTGGAATCGGGGTTGTAGATAGAGGACTATATATGTGAGTGAACTGATTAGTAAAAAAAACACTTTCAGATACTACTCTGCCACACCGTTATTTACGTCATTACCATCGCACAATTAAAGCGTGCCAGATCAGTCGGCTGGTGGGTTTTCAAAATAATAAATACACGCATGTATTTTTGTGATAAATCCATATTATACTGAGCGTATTTACCACATTAATCAATCCAAAGTGATATGATAAACTACTGACTTTTTTAAAAAAAAATCAGAATTAACCCCATGTAGAATTCATTTCAAAAAACAAAAATCGGCGTCCCGACATCGCACTTCCATTTTGAAGCAGGAAGATCCGACACAGTATTATGATTTAATTTATATTTTAATTTACATGGATACAATTCCAAAGCAAAGCCATATACGTTTGTCTTTTTGTTGTTTCATTATATATTTTTTTTCTTCAAGTGCGTACTGGTTATTTATCTCGACATTTCATGTATTGTACACTGTAAAACATTTCAGCCTTGTTTCGTTATGCCCACTTACTTTTTCTCTTTAACTCAGTGAGCTCTGAAAAGTGTTTTAATTTGAACTAATCTGTGCAAGTTTTCAAAGGTTAGACTTGAATTACTTGGTTTTCTTGACGAATTGAGACTTTTTCTGAGTTGAAACAAAGATAATCGTCAGATTGAGCTAACTTGCATTTTCAAGGCAGCAGGTGAACTTGCATTTCCAAGTTAAACCAATTTGAAATGTTTTACAGTGTAATGAAAGCAAAATACATCTTTCAGTTCTTTTAAATCAAGGCTGAATACTTTCTTTCTTCTTCACTGCTGCCTTTTATTAAATCAAATTTGAGGCTTTTGATTAATTCCTCGCTCTGCACTCTGACTTTTATTCTTGTATTTTATCTGTCTTATTCTATTTTAGCTTTTTTCTATTCTCTTACCGTTTTTAATTGGACTTGAATGTCTGTTTATAATGTGTTTCTTCCTCTGTCCGTTCACCCCAACACATTTTTTTTTCTTTCAGCGTGGCCGCAATGCATGATGGTATATATATTGCTTGATTAGTGACCATCGGTTGTACACTACTTTTCACAATGCATTGTGGGATACTATGAGTCCACTATGTAGGGTGTAAGAATTCTCACTATACATTCGGACAGCACTACAAAATGGCGAACTCACTATATAGTCGACTATAGAGGTTTTCAACCCACGTGACCGTTGCCATGTCAACAAGTAGCTGGCGCCATTTTGATGGTCACAAATATGGCGACTACCGGTAGCGATACACTGTTGATCATGACGAAGTCTCATTGTCGAGTATTTTATCCGGCCTAGATGACGCGAGTAAGAAGCGATATCACCAGAAAATCAATGATGCTGGTGTACGTGATCCGTACACGTTACCAGGCTATCTTTTTCTGGCTTTGCAGCGCTGCAGCGCGGGTGATCTTCCTGACCTGCAGTCAGGCGTGTGGGAAATACCAGGGAAAAAACATAAAAGAAAAAGGAGCGAGCTGCAGAAAACACCTTCACTATCCAGTGACATAGGGCATTTACAGGGCGAGCAGAGGGAGAGGTATTTGCAAAAATTGAGGTTAGCAGGCTTAGAGAACGACGTTTACCTGCTTCCACCAGGATTGTTCACTGACGTACGGAAGTACACCAAGCCCTCATCTTTACCTGACTTCGGCCCACATGATCTGTATACCTATGTCGTTAAAAACCAGGCTGGGTAACATGCCTACATCAGCAGGTCGTCCCTGGAGCCGGTGGTCGCCATCTTATTACAGCTAAGGTTTGTTCACATTTTCATTTACTTTCGGTCCTCAGGATAAACAAAATGTTATTAAATGTCATTGAAATAACTTCTTAGTCTGTTGAGACATGGCCCGTTATAAATTTGCTGTTACCAGGCAATGACCAAGAACTGTATTATTAGGGTCGGTGTCTGTGTTGTAGCAGTTTACTAGCAGCTAGCTGTTAGCACTAGCTAGTGTCAACAACATCATAGCTGGTATGTTACTGTAGCAATGTTTACGTTCAGTCATTTGGATGACTGTTAAAACCTTTCAGTCTCGAGTTTTTCCTTTACTGTATTTACTAGTTTACTGAGCTAGCGCGCTCGCTCCCAGCCTGCCCAAGTGCACTAGCTCAGTAAACTAGTAAATACAGTAAAGGAAAAACTTGAGACTGAAAGGTTTTCACAGTCATCCAAATGACTGAACGTAAACATTGCTACAGTAACATACTAGCTACTGTTGTTGACATTAGCTAGCTTGACCTTCAAAATGGCGGACACCGGGGCGTCACGTCACCTGTGACGTCACGTCGAAATCCTCTATATAGTGAGTAGGGAGTGATTTCAAACACAGCATGAATGTCTGAACAAAATATTCGCACACAATCATGCAGGTGATGAAACACGTGTTCTTATTAGTCTTTACATACCAAGAACGAAATTTGGTATGATGAAAAAATAAATTCGGGTCTGTCTCATTTGTTGCAAAGTTTTGCGTGAAAATGATCACCTGACCAATCGAATGAGGTTCCTCTAGATTCCACACAACAGAACAACAAACAGAAAAAAGCCAGCAAAGTGGCCTCAAATGTAGGAGCCTCTACTACACATCGTTGTCACTCACATCTGGGAACAGATCAGCTATAATTCACCCATGAACATGCAACAGTGTGAGCGTTGCTTTCTTCCTTGTTGCCCAATATCCCATCTCTCAGCTTCAACTCTTGAACAAGATTATGGAACTCTCCCTGTTGGCATCTCCGTTCCAAAACCAGGTATACCCAAAACTTCCTTTCTTGAGAGCATTTCTATAACTAGTATGTCTTCATCACTACTAGGCGACTCTGTCGTTCACTCAGGACACTGACAGTTGTGGTGTGAAACCAGCATGAAATGAGCATGAAATAGACTGCTAAAGCTAGACTGCCTTTCAGATTTTTCAAGTGTAGGTCATAAAAAGAATTTCCCCCAACACCCAATTATTTTTGTTTAGTGGACCGAAAACTACTGGATTTGAATCACAGACTTCCACTTCCATTATTTTTTTTAAATAGAACAATTAATGAATTTGTGCCACATGGCCCTAAATTCTCCGCTATTTTTTCCTGCTTCACCATGACACAATACTAGATACTACATCATGCATCACGTGGTGGGCTTTCCTCGTTCGCACAAAGCATTGTGGGATACAAATTTGAAACAGGAGAGAAAAATGTAGGACGTGAGTATGCGAATGAAACGTGAAAAACCGACTACAGTAATGGAAAGCAAAAAGAAAAGACGTTATGTTATATACAAAAGAAAGGAAACGCAGGACCAAACTAAGCAAGCACCTCGGTGTGATCAGCTGTTCGTTTAGTGACAGAATGATGGAACTGTCAGTGCACGCTCAAAGGTAAACCTGCGCATGCGCACACACACGGACTTCCTCTGTCTGCTTGAACGTGCGATTTCATGCACATTATTTGCTCGGGAATCCGTTCAAATTAAATAACTTCCCAGCCACAGAATGGCCTGATATTTTGTGAGAGATTACAGAAATAAACATATATCACAATTTCCAAATTTCAAAGGGAACTAAATTTCATTGATTTTATGAAATCGAAAGGCCGTCTAGCTTTAAATATAAAAAAAATTGCACTGGCCAAAATTTCACACGTGAATTTTTCACATTTTCACAGTGCAATTTCACATCGTGTTCAGTGTATAAAGGCCTTTAGACTGAAATTCATTTTATATTTCATGTTACGACACGGGGCGGCATGGTGGTAAGGCAAGGCAAGGCAAGGCAAGGCAAGGCAAGTTTATTTATATAGCACATTTCATACACAATGGCAGTTCAGTGTGCTTTACAGAAGTAAAAACAAAAACAGTAAACAATAGAGAAATAAAATTACATAAAATAATTGTATTTTTATTCTAAAACAATTAAAAGAATTAAACAAATTAAAAGAAAATAATAAGAATTAAACAATAGTAGAAATAAAATAATAAAATGAAGTAGAAGTTCAAATAGGAGGAGAAAAAAAGAAACCAGCAGAATAGAATAAAGAATAAAATAGAATAAAGTTAAAATTAAAGTAAATTTAAAACATGCAGAGAAAGTAAAGATTATAAAAAATGTAAAGAAGACAATATTAATTATTTAACAGAAAGCATCTGAAAACAGCTTGGTCTTTAGTCTAGATTTGAAGCTGCCAACAGCAGGAGCATTTTTGATGTCCTCTGGCAGTTGGTTCCATAGCTGTACTGCATAGTAGCTAAAAGCTGCTTCACCACACTTTGTTTTAACAACTGGTTTTAATAGTAAATTTTTCTGTTTTGATCTGGTAGATCTGATTGGGTTAGGCCGCTGCAACATATCAGAGAGTTAATTGGGCCCTGTACCAGTTAGAGATTTGTACACCAGCAGCAATGTTTTAAAGTCAATTCTGTAGCTTACTGGAAGCCAGTGAAGGGACCTTAGAATTGGAGTAATGTGCTCTGTTCTTTTTGTTCGTGTGAGAACCCTCGCCGCTGCATTTTGAACCAGCTGAAGTCGTTTGATGGTCTTTTTTGGCAGGCCTGTGAAAAGGCCATTGCAGTAATCAACCCTACTAGAGATGAAGGCATGTATTAGTTTTTCCAGATCATTTTTTGACATAAGTCCTCTTAGTTTGGAAATGTTTTTTAGGTGATAAAATGCCGTTTTAGTGATTGCTTTCATGTGACTGTCAAAGTTTAGCTCACTGTCAATGAAAACACCAAGATTTTTAACCATTTCTTTAGTTTTAATCGCTTTTGTGTCAAGAATAGTGGAAATCCTGAGTCTTTCATCTTTTTTCCAAATAGAATTACTTCTGTTTTATCTGTGTTCAGCTGAAGAAAATTTTGTGACATCCAGCTATTGATTTGATCAATACACTGGTACACTGGTGGTGTAGTGGTTAGTGCTGTCGCCTCACAGCAAGAAGGTCCGGGTTTGAGCCCCGTGGCCGACGGGGGCCTTTCTGTGTGGGTTTCCTCCGGGTGCTCCGGTTTCCCCCACAGTCCAAAGACATGCAGGTTAGGTTAACTGGTGACTCTAAATTGAGCGTAGGTGTGAATGTGAGTGTGAATGGTTGTCTGTGTCTATGTGTCAGCCCTGTGATGACCTGGCGACTTGTCCAGGGTGTACCCCGCCTTTCGCCCGTAGTCAGCTGGGATAGGCTCCAGCTTGCCTGCGACCCTGTAGAACAGGATAAAGCGGCTAGAGATGATGAGATGAGATGTTACGACACTCGTCTAAAAACCACCAATTGGAGGACGGGATAGGATGTTGCAAAATTCACATGACAGCTAAAAGCAGCTCATAATGGCGATGGCAAAACAAACAAAACATGCTAACGAATAAAACATCTGTATTAGGATATCAAAGTAGCTTAGAAGAATGTTTGTTTCATTACCGAATTATTTTCTCTAATCGTAGATCTATCATCAGCGGATCTTCATGCAGGAAATGTTATCATTCTGTCTGTTACAGAATTCGGCCAAGATTTATTGGGATCATTTTACACTGTGTGAAATCAGATAATGCACTCTAAAACTAGCGTAAGTTGTGCCCCTGAAGCCCAGTTATATTCAGGTCAGTGCAGGAAATAAAGTATAGAAACATCTCAATTGTTTCAGAGAAAATGACGAGGAGAAATCTGTGAGTTAAGAACAGTTTTGGAATGCAGCCTAGACAATTCCAGCAGTTCCTGTCTTCTTTTACTAGTTAGTAGGAATAATCTCGGTGGGACAGAAACACTGAGCTGTACACCATTCTTTCAGGTAGTCGTTGCATGAGCTCTGTTTTGTCAAGGTGGGGCAATTGGCGAATATGTTGATATAAGGGCAAGGATTGGCTAGAAAACAAAAAGAGACCATAATAAGGCTTGAAGTCACAGCAACAAATCCATCTATACATCAAAGCATAGGTTGAAAGTGTGATGTTGACTGTATGACTACGCATAATGCTACTGAGATAACGACAGGTTACTCACTGCATAGTTTGTTGTCACAAGCTTTCGGACAGGCCGAGCAGGGTTCTCCCAGCGAGTACGGTGGCACTCCTTTGTAATTCCCTCTGTTGGCAAACGTCAAACAAAAAAAAACCCACAAGCTGATTATGTAAGAAAGTTTCAAGTGAGCTGAGAACACTCCATTACGCTGATCTGTAAGTGTTAAGTGTATGGCCTTTGTGGAAGACAGTAACATACGCTCGATAGTACTGGCAGTCGTAGAAATAATTATTCCCGCACTTCGTCACGCCACAGCCGACCTCATATGAGCTGAACCAGATCACCTATAATCAGAAACACAACACAATACTGCTTGAAGTACAGTATATACCTATTAAAACAACTAATACCAAGTTTTCCAACATAAAACACAATGTACTTGGTTCAAACGCACTAATAAGCATTTATATTAACTATAATCATATTAATATAATAGTAATAAAGGAACTAAAGTCTTTGGAACTAAAGCGAAAATAAAACAGTGATTTTACCCTTTTCTGTTTTTTTGTTATTGAGTTATTTAAAGCATAAAACAGTCTTGGCTATGACTTTCAACTGCAACCAATGGTGGATCTCAGGTTCCCAGAGGAATTGAGTATTGGGAAAAGTGGAGTTACCCCTTAATCACGATTGCTTCCAGGTCCACTCTGACCTGGAGTGGTAACACCTGCCTGGGTTCCAGCTATGGGTTAAATAGTACATCACCAATAAGGCGCTGGCAGCAGGGTGCTTTTTGGTGCAATGTGGCAGATGAACCCAACAGGGTCAGTGGCGCATCACCAGATGGCATGCAGAAGAGCCACTCAAATGGATGGCATCACTTGGCAAGTCAGTTGTCACTGCGGGGAAACTTCCATACCCATTAGGTCTGTGGCACTTTTGTGCACCACTTGGCATCAGGTCTGGAGATCCAGAGAGACAACACGATGGGGGCACAACATTGTTTGTCTTATCTTACTGTGCAAAGCGCTTCGCTAGGAGAGGAGAATAGTATACAAGAGCTCACAAGGCCAGACAGTCCTTAGCAGCTCGGCCAGGCTGTTCATGTTGCCACCGCAGGCGACTCTGTTGCTCTGGTGTGGGGCGGGCCTTGTGGCCCATCTGTGTTTCTGCGCATCCTAATGAAGCAGTCATCATCGCTAGCGATGGACAGCTGATAGACGGATAAAAAGTAGATAACTGAGATTATTACCGCGTGCTGGCCTAGTGGTTAGCGTGTCCGCCTCTTGATCGGGAGATCATGAGTTCTACTTGCGGTCGGGTCATACCAAAGACTATCATAAAAATGGTACCTACTGCTGTCTGGCAAGGCATGCTGCAATACAGATGCGAGTGGGGAGTCAAACTCTCGTGGTTACCAGAGGACTAGCCCCCCACTGTAACCCTAGCCGTATAGGCAAGAGGCCAAGGGCTGTTGAAACGGAGATCAGCACTGCCCAATGCGCCTCAAGGGCCTGGTTAGTACTGGGATGGGAGACTGCCTGGAAAGACCAGGGCATGGCGTGGGAAGGACAAGAAGACAAGAAGAAGAATTGAGATTATTGGGTAACAGTGAAACTAATAGGAAAGCTCCAGTATGTTACTTCTAAAGATTGTAAGTCTGGATTCTCCGACATCTCCTTGGAGTTAAATTTCTTGAAAAGGTGAAAAGGCAGGGCTTCCCAAAAACATGGTCTTGAATCATTTCTCAATGCAATTTGTATCAAAGAACAGTTTCGATTCTGCACCATATGTACTCCATAATGCACCACTATTCCTCCTGACCAATAAGCATTGACATTGTACCACATGACCACATGCAGTTGAACTTGAAGCGTGGCAAGTATACAGAAAGAAAATGGAAGAAACAACATTGGAAAGCCGTGAGTTCATTTTGAAGCCTGCTTGTAGTGAGAAGGAACAAACTGAGCCAAAAGAAATGCGTCATATCATGTACTGAATATTAAATTCCCAATTATTAAAGAATTTATGACATGATTGCATTATGGGTGAAGTGTATTCATCATGAATGATTTATACCAATTTTATTTATACCAAAGACTGGCTTAAGAGTCTCTGTTGTTGTTGTTGCTGAGACTAATTATTTATGCAGCAAGTAATTCTGGTGGATTTGTTTTAGTTTGGGTGGCAGAATGTTGCGGTGGATAGCACTGTTGCCTCACATCAAGAAGGTTAAGGGTTTGAACCTCGTGGGGGTTGGGTTTCCTTCCACAGGCCAAAAACATGTGGATTAGGTCAATCGGGTACTCTAAATTTCTCATTAGGTGCAACTGATTGGTCGTCTTTGTGTTAGCCTTGTGATAGGTTGACGGGTTGGCAACCTGCCCAAGGTGAACCCCGCCTCCAACCCAAAGTCAGCTGGGATTGGCTCTAGCTTCTCCTGCGACCCTGATGGATAAGCACTGTAGATAATGGATGGTTTTAGCTTTGAGAAGACACATCTACTTGGCATTCAAATATGATTTGGATTTACAGTATACTAAATAACATTGTGCTTGCAACACAAATGTGCAAGAAATCAGCAATTTAAAATGGAATCACGTCATCATTCATACAATAATGTATGAATGTATTACCTATAGTTCTTTACATCCTTATATTATCTCATCTCATTATCTCTAGCCGCTTTACCCTGTTCTACAGGGTCGCAGGCAAGCTGGAGCCTATCCCAGCTGACTACGGGCGAAAGGCGGGGTACACCCTGGACAAGTCGCCAGGTCATCACAGGGCTGACACATAGACACAGACAACCATTCACACTCACATTCACACCTACGGTCAATTTAGAGTCACCAGTTAACCTAACCTGCATGTCTTTGGACTGTGGGGGAAACCGGAGCACCCGGAGGAAACCCACGCGGACATGGGGAGAACATGCAAACTCCACACAGAAAGGCCCTCGCCGGCCACGGGGCTCGAACCCGGACCTTCTTGCTGTGAGGCGACAGTGCTAACCACTACACCACCGTGCCGCCTCCTTATATTATTATTATTATTATTATTATTATTTTCAACACAAAACTAAATCACCTGTGTGTAGTGGCCGACGACTTTCCCATTGATGGACCCTGTGGAATAGTTGTAATTAGCCACTTCATCGTGCCATGCTCTCACGACATCAGTCCATGGCAATGCCTGCGAGGCTTTGAACAGGTTTTCACCCATTTCATATGCTGCATGGACAAAAAAACAAGAAAGAAATGTGCTTAAAAACATGCATGGATATTAAGACTGCTCATTTCACAGAAATGTGTTAGAATGTAAGGAATAAAACATTCAGGAATGTGCTGTATGGGGAAAAGTAATCAACAATGGGTTGCTGTGGTGAGGTGAGATGTGAAGCGGAGTTACTATTTCCATGCCAAAGTTAATTATTTTCCTATTACAGCCCATTCCAAAGTGTTTTATTCCTCTTATTAAAATCCAGCAATTTGCCAATAATTAGATTTGTAACTGAAGGGCACTTTGTAGAGAGCATATCTCCACCAAGCCAAATGTTAGCAACATCAAAATCAATTCACTTGAACCTAGGATAATGCTAAAGCTGTCCACCAAATTTCATCCAAATCCGTTCCCCACTTTTTGAGATACATGGGGAAAAGACAAAAACTCCTGGATCTGCATCAAAATCTATTCCATTGTTCCTTGGCCCATAGCTTACCTTTCCTCCAAATTTTATCCAAATCTGTTCAATATTTTTTGAGTTATGTTTGGAACAAACAAACAAACAAACAAATGAAAAGTCGTGCAGAGCACGATACTTGCGAAAATCACAAAGAAATGGAAGTTATGGCCAATTAGGTGGTTTTACAAGATTTGACCTTGGTGACTTTGAACTTTGACCTTGACCCACCAAAAACGAATGCTGTCTTTGTGTGATCCTAGTAAGTTGTCCTGTGCATTTTGGTGATGATTGGTCAAGAAATTACAATGCTAGAGCACCAACAAACAAACGGACAAACGGACATGCTTGCAAAAATCTCCAATTTTCACGAGTAACAAATGGAAATGAAAACATAACCTCCTCCAACAAACTTGGCATAGGTAATTAATTAAAGAACATCACATCATATGTTTCGTCTATTTACTGTTATGGTTAATGTTGTGGAACATCTGCAAAACAAGTTTGTTCCTTTTTTTATGGAGCATTTACATACATAATACCAGCTATAAACAGTCGTTCCATCACCAGCCTGTCTTTTAGCTCGTTACTATAATATAGAAATGATAATGTGTTAATCAGGCTTGTAGTACTCAAGTCTAGGACTCGACGACTCAGACTCGGACTCGTGCATTAACTGCATTCGGTCTCGTAAATTGGACTCGGATTTTTTCTTTATTTTTTTGTAACATGCCATAATAATTTGGCATACAGTAAGATATTTATATCTACATTAATTTTTATACTAATTTAGTGCAAGAGAATGCACATTCACCTGTTCATATGTCATGTTCAGGAACAAACTAACATTAATGGCGCTAAAATGCCTGGAGAGACGCCCCTAGGATTGTCCACTTTGCTTATACAGACTTCTCGTGCAGTGGGAAAAATGCACTGCTATGTGTTCCATATGTAGAACTATCAAGGAGACGACGGGGACAACCTCAGACTTCAATTGTCATTTGGTAAGACGCCACCCAGAGAAGGAAGTGACACGCTGTGTTCATTGCTCTGTTGAAAGTGGGTGGAGCTTGCTTGCTGAGCGATGAACTAGCTAGTGTTAACCCTCTCATATTATTTGCCCTGTTGATAGTGGGCGGGGCTTGCTGAGCGATGCACAAGCTTTTTATCTGTAGCCTGTTAACTAAGATGGGACAGTCAAGCAGTAATGTTAGTCCAACACAGCAGCAGAGACGCTTTCACATAAAGGCAGCAACAGCCACCGTCAAATGGTACGGTTGGAGTCTTGTTCTCGGACTCGACTCGGATTGATAGTGGACTCGACTCAAAATTTTCTTTCATGACTTTGACTTGACTCGGACTTGACCACTGGGGACTCGAGACTGGACTCGGACTTGAGGTTTAGTGACTCGACTACAACACTGGTGTTAATCATTATATAAATCTAAGCACCTTCTGACCAATCAGAGTTCAGAAACGCTCTGGTACAAGATATATTCAAAACTAGCAGTGATTATGACCGTATTAAAACAATTCATGTCCTCATCTCATCTCATTATCTCTAGCCGCTTTATCCTGTTCTACAGGGTCGCAGGCAAGCTGGAGCCTATCCCAGCTGACTACGAGCGAAAGGCGGGGTACACCCTGGACAAGTCGCCAGGTCATCACAGGGCTGACACATAGACACAGACAACCATTCACACTCACATTCACACATACGGTCAATTTAGAGTCACCAGTTAACCTAACCTGCATGTCTTTGGACTGTGGGGGAAACCGGAGCACCCGGAGGAAACCCACGCGGACACGGGGAGAACATGCAAACTCCACACAGAAAGGCCCTCGGTGGCCACGGGGCTCGAACCCGGACCTTCTTGCTGTGAGGCGACAGCGCTAACCACTACACCACCGTGCCGCCCACAATTCATGTCCTAATTTCCAAATTTGTTAACAGTACTAACTGTTGAATTAAAGCTGGTCTGTTAGCATTTATCAAACGCACTTGGTTTCAGTCTATTCATTTTTATCCAGTCAGCAGTTTTCTTTCACATCAGCTTTCAAATGTGTTCCTTCTCTTTGCCCAACTTAAAATAATTTGTCCCACCCAGTGGTCCACTGGAAAAAGCGTCAACTTGAAATATTTCTGAATTCATCATGTCTACAGTTGTACTGTGAGCTCAGTGAAACTGAAATGCTTAAGCGTAACCTTTATTTGAGTTAACAAAAATGTTTACATAGATCTGCGCAATCAAAGAGAGTTTAGTTTAATCAATTTAAGCGGTTTAAATTTAGAATCTGTAGGACAACTAAGTAAAGACGATTGATTGGCCTACATCCAAGCATGCGGCTGGTGGTCGGGCCGTGCGCCATTGCACAGGTGTCCGCCCACTTCTGAGCCGACGCCGCCACTTCCTCGTTCCATTTCTGCAACAAAGATACACAAGTTACTATTGTCATCACACACTGTGAAAAAGCACTTTCTTGTCTACGGGCATGAAATTGTGACTTGTGACACTTTTACCATCTCAAACTGCTTCCATGAACATGACAATAACTTCAGGGGCCTCTTGTTCTTACCCAGTATTAGTATGATGTTCCTAGTAGAGTAGAGTGGGGTAATACGCCCCCATGGGGTAATACGCCCCTGGCCTGTTTTACCCAAAATAACCACCAGATGGCGCAAAGTTACATTTCTATTGTTGCTATGGACTGGCTTGACAACGGGGATATACAAATATCCACTGTGGATCGCATATCAGCAACGCAGCGGAGAGAAATCAAATTTCATGGTAAGTGATATAATTTTCAGATACCAGTAAAACTGTATTTAGATAGCTGCTATTTCGTCAGATACCACAGCTGTGTATGTGGTATGAGTAGACAAGTCAGTACGTTAAAAAAAATACATTAGGTATAAAAAGTTGAATCACATTTTGAAAGTAAGACCCTTTTTTTGTAAAAGTGTAGTCTGTGGGGTAAAACGCCTCCTTAATGGCGGGGTAAATGGCCCCCAGGGGGCATCGTTTCCTTTTATCATAATTACTGTATTTCATACATTTCTGAATAGCAGATACATAGTTTTTAATAACATCTCGCTTACCTGGTTGAGTAAAGCAAGTAATTTGAACTTAATATTAAAAATAATTGAAATAAAAAAAATTGAAATTAAAATGCGAAATATAATAAAATAATGCGTCTATTCATTAATTCAGGGATATTTTCTTGTTTTCTTGTTTCTTTCACATTATAGTCTTAAGTAAACACTTTTGCTATCCAAACAGCTTTTTTTGAGTGAGGGGGCCTATTGCCCCACCTCAGGGGGCCTTTTACCCCACTGGGGGGGGGGGGGGGTAAAAGGCCTCCTTGGCACAATGTTTGTTTTTGTTAAAAAAAAAAGTATTAACTTTAGGCAAACTTTAGGTGGCATTATTGTTCATGTCACTGTTGTCAAAAACTATGATTAAAACAAAACACATGGTTCATTTCAACTTGGAGAAAAACTGAATTTTCCTTAAGGGGGGCTTTTTCCCCCACTCTACTCTAACGTGGCCAGCAGGTGTAAAGTGAGTTTAATTTCACTGAGAGTAAAAAAAAAAAAGTCCTAAAAGTTGACGTCAGTGTGGAAAGTGTTAAACTGAGTGCTAAAATTTGCACTTTACCATCTTAAGCATGTTGCTGGCGGTCGGAACGACTTCTCTCCGAAACGTATTGTGAATGTGAACGATTTCATCTTGCACTGCCTTCAGGCTTGGACAGAGCTGATCTGTGAGACGCACAGAAGAGATCAGGAAGCTTGATTCAGGTGCATCAGTGCTACACTTTATTATACAGTAGTGCTTGAAAGTTTGTGAACCCTTTAGAATTTTCTATATTTCTGCATAAATATGACCATCAGATTTTCACACAAGATATGTAATATTGGATCATTTTCCTCAATAAATAAATGACCAAGTATGATATTTTTCTCATTTGTTTAACTGGGTTCTCTTTATCTACTTTTAGGACTTGTGTGAAAATCTGATCATGTTTTAGGTCATATTTATGCAGAAATATAGAAACTTCAACATTCAAGCACCACTGTATTTACTATTTATGCAACTTTTAAAATGGAAACAAATCAACAAATTCTGCCAAATTGCTGTATAAAAGAAATTATAAATTGTGCAAAATTATTATTGATTATGACAGTTATACAGTACTGTGCAAAAGTCTTCGGCACCCTATTTTTGTTTTGTTTTTCGTTTTTTTCATACAAACTTTGTTATAGATTTCTATTTTATGACTTCTACATTATCAAATCAGTACAAAAACATTTTCAAGTTCCAACAAAACGTTTGTCTTTTTTCCAGGACAAAATTAAATGTTGCAGAAAAAAAAATGTTTGCAAATATCTGAGCAGCATATTCCATAAGACAGCACTTTTCAGATTAAAAAAGAAAACATACTGTAATGAAGACTACTGGAAAATTTTTAGTGCAAAATAAATGAAGAAGCGAGTGTGAGAGTCAAAGTGTCCAGAAGAACTGTGGCTGGTTCTGCGAGATGCTCAGTAAAACCTACAGCTCATTTCCTTTTTTTTTTTTTTTTAAGCAAAGGGTCGTCTCACACCAAATATTGACTTTGTTTCATTTATTATGGCTTACTGCTTACTGTTTATCGTATTTTTTTTTAAGTTAAAACATTTAATTTCATTATTTTTTAAACTATTTTTGGTCGACAGCATTTCTTTACATGAATTTAAGATTTTTTCACAGACCTGTATGTTGATTGCTGTACAAGGTCATATTATATAAGAGGTTAATTGTAGTAGGATGATCAGGGCTTACCTGGCTGTTGAGTCCATGAGACAGTGAGTTACATGGCAAGAGTGAGAAAAAAATAGCATAGATTAGATTAGATTAGATTAGATTAGATTAGATTAGATTAGATTAGATTAGATAAAACTTTATTGATCCCTTTGGGCGGGTTCCCTCAGAGAAATTAAGATTCCAGCAGCATCATTACAGATAAACAGAGAAAAGAAATAGAGAAAAAAACTTATAGATAAATTAAAATAAATTATTTAAATATACAAATATAAAAAGAATAAGATATGGGGAAGGGGAAGGAGGGGGGAAAAGGGGGGGTGGCGGCAGGAGAGATATTGTACATTATATTGCACATTATACAGTATTGCTTATTGTTAGGCTAGGCTACTGCTCCTTCCCATCCTCTGTCCTCCTGTTACCCCTCCTCCCCCCCAGAGAGGAGTTGTACAGTCTGATGGCATGAGGGACAAAGGGGTTTTTAAGTCTGTTCATCCTGCACTTGGGAAGGAGCATTCTGTCACTGAACAGGCTCCTCTGGTTGCTGATGACGGTGTGCAGAGGGTGACTGGCATCGTCCATGATGTTCAATAGTTTGTCCATAGACCTCTTCTCTGCCACCGTTACCAGAGAGTCCAGCTTCATGCCGACCACAGAGCCGGCCCGCCTGATCAGTTTGTCCAGCCTGGATGTGTCCTTCTTGGATGTGCTGCCCCCCCAGCACACCATGGTGTAAAACAGGACACTGGTGACCACAGACTGATAGAACATCCACAGGAGTTTCCTACAGATGTTAAAGGACTGCAGCCTCCTAAGGAAGTATAGCCTGCTCTGTCCCTTCCTGTATAAGTGTTTGGTGTTACAAGTCCAGTCCAGCTTGCTGTCCAGCCACAGCCCAAGGCACTTGTAGGAATCCACAGCCTCCACCTCGACTCCCTCGATCAGAACTGGTCGTGACCTTGGTCTGGACCTCCCAAAGTCAATGACCAGCTCCTTGGTCTTCGAGGTGTTGAGCTGCAGATGGTTCCTGTTGCACCACACAGCAAAGTCCCTCACCAGGCTCCTATACTCCTCCTCTCTGTCGTCACTGATACACCCAACGATGGCTGTGTCATCGGCAAACTTCTGAATGTGACACAGCTCCGAGTTGTAGCAGAAGTCCGCGGTGTACAGGGTGAAGAGAAGGAGGGGTCAGCACCGTGCCCTGGGGTGCTCCGGTGCTGCTAATCACAGTGTCAGATGTGATGTCCTTCAGCCTGACGTACTGCGGCCTGTCAGTGAGGTAGCTGGAGATCCAGGTGACCAGGCAGCGTTCCACTCACATCCTGTTCAGTTTGTCCTGAAGCAGTAGGGGCTGGATGGTGTTGAAGGCACTTGAGAAGTACAAGAAGAGGATCCTCACTGTGCCATTTCCCTTATCCAGATGCGAGTGGGCTTGGTGTAGCAGGTAGAGGATGGCGTCTTCCACACCGACACCTGCCCAGTACGCAAACAGCAGACAGGCCTGGGCATGTTGCCTGGGGTCTGAGGAGGCTGAGGAAGAGCCGCTCCAATGTCTTCATCAGATGTGAAGTGAGCGCCACCGGTCGGAAGTCGTTCAGTTCTCTGGGCCGATTCTTTTTGGGAACTGGAACGATACATGATGTCTTCCAGAGGGTTGGCACTCTCCCCAGCTGCAGGCTGAGGCTGAAGATGCGTTGGAGTGGTTCACCCAGTTCAGCAGCACAGATCTTCAGTAGTCGGGGACACACCTTGTCCTGGCCTGCTGCTTTCCTGGGGTGAAGCTTCCTCAGTTGACCTCTGACCTGGTCTGCAGTAATGCATGGAGGAGTCTGTGTTGAGGTGGGGGGGGAGGAGGAGGAGGTGGCTGCTGTGATGACTGGGGGGAGGTGTGTTGAGGGAAGAAGGAGAGATGGCTGCAGTGAGGGAGAGGGTGGGGGGGACATGGGCTGGTTGAACCGATTGAAAAAGCCATTCAACTCATTTGCCCATGCCACTGTCCCCTCAACGACTCTGGTCTTTGTATTGTGGCCTGTGATGGTTTTCACACCTTCCCAGACCTCCCTCATGCTGTTCTCCTTCAGCTTCTGCTCCACCTTTCTCCTGTAGCTGTCCTTAGCTTCCCTCACGCAGCATTTTACCTCCCCTCCGTGATGTCATAACAGTCCCTGAGGGCATCTTCCATTTCAGGGGACCACCTCCTGATGGAGCCAGTTGTTGCAGGCTGCCTTTGAACCAGGGGGGTGTACTTCAGCTGTAGAAGAACCAGGTTGTGGTCAGACTTCCCCAGTGGGGGGAGGGGTGTGACTCTGTATGCATCCCTCACATTAGCATACAGCAAGTCAATTGTCCTGTTGTTCCTTGTTGGACAATCCACAGCCTGGTAAAAAGCAGCCAAATGGCCCTTTTCCACTACCCTTTTTCAGCTCACTTCAGCTCGCTTCAGCTCACTTCAGCCCGACACGGCTCGTGTTTCGACTACCAAAAAACAGCACGACTCAGCTCGCTTCAGCCCTGCTTAGCCCCTAAAACTCGCACGGTTTTGGAGTGGGGCTGAAGCGAGCTAAAGCGAGCCGAGTGAGGCTGGGGGCGTGAGCAGACACTCCCCTGTGCACTGATTGGTGAGGAGGAGTGTCCTCACATGCCCACACACGCCCCGCGAGCACGCTGGGATCTGTAAACACTGTAAACCCGGAAGAAGAAGAATTACGAATTACGAGAATTTCTGAAGCCTTATGCGCCTCGCCTCATCTATACGCTCTTGCCAGTATCTGTTCGCGTTGTCGGTGACAACAAGCCACAGAACCAAGACCAGCAACACTAACGACTCCATGTCCTCCATGTTTATTGTTTACTCTCCGGGTTGTGAGACTACCGCTTAAAAGCTCACTGATGTCACTGTTTGCGCTGCTTAATGACATCACCTGACGTCCACCCACTTTCGCTAACTCCACCCAATGTGTCCACCCACTTCCAGCCAGCACGGTTCAGCGCGGTTGTAGTCGAAATGCAACTCCAACAGCCCCGCTCAGCTCGACTCAGCCCAACTCAGCACGGCACGGCTCAGCCCGACTCAGCCGCGTTTGTAGTGGAAAAGCGGCAAAAGAGTCCAAAGTAGCGTGATTAAAGTCCCCAGAAATGATGATAAATGCCTCAGGGTGCTGTGTCTGCAGCCTTGCTGTGACAGAGTGAATCCTCTCACATGCAGCGGCTGTGGCTGCCCTCGGAGGGATGTAAACACAGATGGTGACCACGTGACTGAACTCCCTCGGCAGATAATATGGCCGCAGGCTAATGGCTAGCAGCTCCAAGTCCGGGCAACATAAAACTGTCTTTACGGAGATATGTCCCGGGTTACACCAGCAATTGTTCACATAAATGATTAGTCCCCCACATTAGTATTATCTTCAACATATTATATATATATATATATATATATATATATATATATATATATATATATATATAAAACCTTTTCACTTTTTTTTCCTGATTTCTATGAAATTCTGAATATTTTAGTTGTATTGGTAATAAATATTTAACAGTTATTCCATGAAATCGAGTCGTACATGAGCTGATAGCTAACGAGGCACGTAGCACCGAGTTGTCTATAATCCATGTACGACGAGATTGAGTGGAATAACTGTTTTATTCTGTCCACATTCACTGGATTTTGAGAAACAGAGCATTTTTATCTTTATTTTTTGCAAATTCGATAAATAAAAACTTTATATAAAACATCCGACAGAATCATTTCCGCTTAGAATGTAAACAAACCAGTGAAATGACAGGAGCAATTTGTGAAAAATGTGATAATAATAATAATTCTTGAAAAAAAATGCATTCTTCCCATTAAATACTTTTATTCCATATTTTGTTGCTTTTTTGTATTTTTTGGGGTTTTGTTTTCAGGTAGAGTTTTCATTTCGTCCTCGGTTGGTTCAGCAACACGCTCCACCATTTTGTTTTTCTCTACTCATGGTATATGAGCTGATATCCTAGTAGTAGAGTAGCCAATCAGAGCACGATTGCTCATATCCAGTGAATGTGGAATAAAACATGAATATATAGAATAAAATATATAGAATAAAACACGTTATACATTGTTGTGTGATATTTAGAGCAGAGTTGTCGAGTCATTATCCTTTTGTTATCATACTGTCAGGTTACTGTTTTCTTTCTGTGTGTATACCAAACCGGTGAAATGACAGGAGCAATTTGTGAAAAATGTGATAATAATAATAATTCTTGGAAAAAAAATGCATTCTTCCCATTAAATACTTTTATTCCATATTTTGTTGCTTTTTTGTATTTTTCAATTTTTGATGTTGAGTCTACTGTAAAACCTGAGTGATTTATAACCATATTACATACAAAACTACTATTACATAAGATTAATTAACGTAATAATATTCTACACTAGTATGGTACGGTAACTACAGTAGATAAAGGGCCAGCATGCACAATTTGTTCTGATATTTTTCAGCCTGCTTTGCCGAACATAAAAATAACAAATCGAGCTTTTTTGTTTTTTGCTTTTTTGATAGCCCGTATTTAAGCTTATGATCATTCTTCTTTTGCCATCCAGGAGAACTTGTTAAATGATATATTGCTCAACCACTTCCTTTTCAAGCTATTCAATGAATGAATCCATTGTTTTGGTGTGTTTATAGATACTTACCACACTGCAGGTAGAGCTCAGATGAAGCAGACTGAGGACACACAGACTCCAGAGGAACATTGTGCCAAAGGTCTTAGTTCTATAAACAAATCCCAGCAGAGAATGGATATAAAAATTACATTTGGTGGGTGGTTTACGCAACAGTGGCATCAAATTTAATAGCTAATACTCATATACTATCTACACCAGACCTGGGCATTTTACGGCCTGCGGGCCACGTCCGGCCCTTTGGTTCATTCTGACCGGCCGGCGTAAGGTTAATTAGAAATTACAAAATAAACATATTTTCTAATTTTACCTCATGCATGGACTGAATGTGCATTGCTTTTATTTTGAAGTTGTGTTCAACAAAAACGCAATGCGCGCGACATGAACATGACATGAAATCCCACGAAACCTAATCCCGTGATAACTACTTCCGTAATTTGTCCAGACCAACCACAAACTTGTACGTCATCCTTCAAACGGTCCAGCCAATCACATAGTGTGACGTCAACAGCAGGCGCCGGAGCCCGAGCCGATCTGTAGATCTGATACCTACACCGAATCGACGTTGTTGGGAGCAGATCACTAGAAGACTTTAGCCCCCAAAATGTCCGCAAAAAGAAGAAAGGTAGATGCCGGATGCAGGGCTTTCAACAAAACATGGACTGCTAAGTATTTATTTACTGAAGTCAGAGATAAAGCCGTGTGTTTAGTTAGCGGAGAGCGGATCGCTGTGTTCAAAGACTACAATTTGAGTCGGCATTACCAGACGAAGCACGCTGAGAAATACCGAAACTTGACTGATGCTGAAATAGCGCGGACATCGGAAGCTTTGCTGGCTAAGCTAGAAAAGCAGCAAGGCTTTTTTACCAAGCATCACACATCCAGGGATGCAGCAACCAAGACCAGCTTTGTGCTTTCCCACAAAATCGCTAAAAACAGTAAGCCATTCTCGGAGGGGGAATTTGTGAAAGAGTGCTTGGTGGACTTGGTGCTTGATATTTGGAGTAGAAAGACAATATTGTGATGTCTTTATTGTGTTTTGGGGTGAATGTGACTGAAAAAAAAGGGTACAAACGTTCACATTTTGTTAACCACTGTTTTGGGAAATTTGATTGAATAAATAACATTTTTTGTAAGGCAACCTCGTTTTTTCCAGACTCTTACCAGTCTTAGCAGCTTGTAAAAACAATGTTATTTACTGCTTTATATAAAGAAATACAATTAATATTATGCAGAATTTAGTTCAGCCTTTTGGTCCGGCCCTCCACAAAATTTTCTGCTTCTCATGTGGCCCCATGGAAAAAATAATTGCCCACCCCTGATCTACACTATTGATGCAACATAATAGTATCTCTGGAGCACTTTAGTATGGTAGTACAGTACTATGTTGGATATTCAAGTACACAGCAATTTTTGTGGAAATTCCAAGAGTTGCTTCAAAATTATTAGATTTTTAGATTAGATTAGATTATTAGAATACCAGATTTACAGTCATACTTAATGCTAAGACATACAGTACACTGATCAGCCATAACACTATGAAAACTGAGAGGTGAAGTGAATTATATTGGTTATGTCATTACAATGGCACCTGTCAAGGGGTGGGATATACAGTATTAGGCAGCAAAAGAACAGTCAGTTCTTGAAGTTGCTGTGTTGCAAGCAGGAAAAATGGGCAAGCGTAGTGTAAGGATCTGAGTGACTGGGTCTGAGCCTCTCCAAAATGGCACATCTTGTGGGCTGGTCCCGGTATGCAGTGGTTAGTACTTATCAAAAGTGGTCCAAGGATCCGAAGGACAACTGGTGAACCGGCGACAGGGTCATGGGTGTCGAAGGCTCGTTGATTCGGATAGGGCACGAAAGCTAGCCCATATATTCTAATCCCAAAGAAGAGCTACTATATCACAAACTGCTGAAAAAGTTAATGCTGGCTAAAACAGAAAGGTGTCAAATCCTCAGATCCTTCCACTTGCCCATTTTTCCTGCTTCCAACACATCAACTTCAAGAACTGACTGTGTGACGTCATGTTGTCTTGACAACCATGCAATATCATAAACCATATTCAACACTGGGCGGCACGGTGGTGTAGTGGTTGACGCTGTCGCCTCACAGCAAGAAGGTCCGGGTTCGAGCCCCGTGGCCGGCGAGGGCCTTTCTGTGCGGAGTTTGCATGTTCTCCCCGTGTCCGCGTGGGTTTCCTCCGGGTGCTCCGGTTTCCCCCACAGTCCAAAGACATGCAGGTTAGGTTAACTGGTGACTCTAAATTGAGCGTAGGTGTGAATGTGAGTGTGAATGGTTGTCTGTGTCTATGTGTCAGCCCTGTGATGACCTGGCGACGTGTCCAGGGTGTACCCCGCCTTTCGCCCGTAGTCAGCTGGGATAGGCTCCAGCTTGCCTGCGACCCTGTAGAACAGGATAAAGTGGCTACAGATAATGAGATGAGATGAGATATTCAACACTCATTCTCCATTGGGTAGAGTGGTGTAATACTGTACACATAGGTTAACTGATATGCTAACAGTAATGCATGCTACCAAACCAAATGAATGAAACCTACTACGCCACAGGCTTGCTCATTGGGGATAGATTAGGGATCAAATTAGCTCATGTTTTAAGTTGTTCAAATTCTGTAAAGCTGCTTTGCGACAGTGTTTATTGTTAAAAGCGCTATACAAATAAACTTGACTTGACTTGACTTAACTACTAGAAGGGACTAGAACACGTTTTTATTCCATTGAAAAAATGTCCTGTATGTATAATAATATTTATTATTATACATACAGGACACTTTTTCCATGGAATAAAAACGTGTTCTAGTCCCCTCTAGTGGGTTTATTGATGGCATGCAATATTGTCATCATATCTCTTATCCTCCATGTATTTTGCCACTCTGCCCAATGGAGAATAAGTGTGTAATATTGTTATAATATTGCACGTTGTCAAGACAATCCAGCCACTGGGGGTGCATAAGCGTACTCTTGGTGCCGGTCCCAAGCCCGGATAAATTGGAGAGGGTTGCGTCAGGAAGCGCATCCGGCGTAAAACTGTGCCAAATCTAACATGTGGAATGAAAAGAGAAATACCATACCAGATCGGTTGGGGCCCGGGTTAACAACGACCGCCTCTGGTACTGTTTGTCAACAGGGTGCCGGTCGAAAGTGTGCTACTGTTGCGCCAAAATGGAGAAGGAGAAAGAGAGGGGGGAGTCGTGTTAGGAGAGAGAGTGAAAGATGGAAAGGAAGGAGCTTAGAATTGAGGGTAGGAACACTGAATGTGGGAACATTGACTGGCAGAGCGAGAGAGTTAGCAGGTATGATGGAAAAAAGGAAGTTGGACATTTTGTGTGTGCAGGAGACGAGGTGGAAAGGAAGCAAGGCCAAGAACATTGGAGATGGATGCAAGTTGTTTTATTATGGAGTCGATGGAAAGAGAAATGGCATTGGTATTGTTTTGAGGGGAGAGTTGGTCAACAGTGTGATTGATGTGAAGAGGGTGTCAGATAGAGTGATAGGCATGAAGTTGGAGATTCAAGGAGTTGTGTGTGCGTACGCCCCACAAGTTGGATGTGAGAATGAAGAGAAAGAGTCTTTCTGGGAAAAGATGGATGAAGTGGTAGAAAGTATACCGAGGGAGGAGCACGTGCTGATAGGAGCAGATTTCAATGGACATGTTGGCGAGGGAAACAGAGGAGATGAGGATGTGATGGGCAGATATGGTGTAAGAGAGAGAAATGTGGAAGGGCAAATGGTTGATTTTTCAAAGTGGATGAATTTGGCAATGGTCAATACATACTTCGAGAAGAAAGAGCAGCACAAGGTGACGTTTAAGAGTGGAGGAAGATCTACACAGGTGGACTACACACTCTGCAGAAGGGGTAACCTGAAGGAGATTGGAGACTGTAAAGTGATGGCAGGGGAGAGTGTAGCTAGACAACATCGAGTGGTCGTGTGCAGGATGAGCTTGAAAGCGAAAAAGAGGAAGCGCGAAATAGTGGAGCCGAAGATTAAGTGGTGGAAGCTAAAAGAGGTTGAACATCAGAAGGAGTTTAGGGAAGAAATGAGACAAGCATTGAGTGGTCATGGAAGTCTGCCAGAAGATTGGAATACTACTGCTGTACTAGTAAGAGAGGCAGCAAGGAAGGTGCTAGGGTGGTCATCGGGAAGGAGGAAGGAAGACAAGGAGACATGGTGGTGGAACAAAGAAGTGCAGGAAATTATAAAAGAGAAGAGGCAAGCAAAGAAGAATTGGGACGATCAGAGAGACGAGGAAAGCAGGTGGTTATACAGAGAGACGAGACAGAAGGCAAAAAGAGCGGTAGCGAAGGCAAAAGCGGATGCATACCAGGAGTTGTATGAAAGACTGGAGACCAAAGAAGGAGAGAAAGACCTGTACAGACTAGCGAGGCAGAGAAACAGGGAAGCGAGGGATGTACAGCAGGAAAGAGTGATGAAAGATGTAAATGGAAATGTGCTGACAAACAAAGAGTGTATTAATAAGGTGGAAAGAGTACTTTGAGGATTTATTAAATGAGGAGAATCCAAGAGAGAAAAGGTCAGATTCATTGAAGACAGCAAATCAGGAATCAGAGTTGGTTAGTAAGGATGAGGTGAGGGCAGCCATGAAAAGAATGAAGACTGGGAAAGCAGTCGAACCAGATGGTATCCCGATTGAGGCTTGGAGATGTTTGGGTGAGACAGCTGTGGAGTTCCTAATGAGATTCTTTGTAAACAAAGAATCTCATCCTAGAGATAAGATCCTAGAGAATGAGAAAATGCCAAATGGAAGGAGAAAGAGTGCGCTAGTCCCAATATACAAGAATAAGGGAGATGTACAGAGCTGCAGTAATTACAGAAGAATAAAATTGATGAGCCACACCATGAAGCTATGGGAAAGGGTATTGGAGGCGAGATTGAGAAGAGAGGTAGCAATCTGTGAATGGCAGTACGGGTTTATGCCAAGGAAGAGCATGTCGGACGCAATTTTTGCTTTAAGAATGCTAATGGAGAAGTACAGAGAAGGCCAGAGAAAGCTACATTGTGTGTTTGTAGACCTGCGGAAGGCATACGATAGAGTGCCGAGCGATGAGTTATGGTATTGTATGAGAAAGAGTGGAGTGAATGAGAAGTATATTAGAGTGGTGCAAGACATGTATGAGAACAGTGAAACAGCAGTGAGGTGTGCAGTTGGAACAACTGAATAGTTCAAGGTGAAGGTGGGACTTCATCAAGGATCTGCTTTGAGTCCTTTTTTGTTTGCCATACTGATGGATAACTTGACAGACGAAGTGAGGCAAGAGTCACCATGGAACATGATGTTTGCGGATGATATTGTGATATGTGGTGAAAGTAGAAAGGAGGTTGAGTTGGGTTTGGAGAGATGGAGGTATGCACTGGAACGAAGAGGAAAGAAGGTGAGCAGTAGCAAAACAGAATACATGTGCATCAGTGAGAACGGGGATGAGAGTGTAGTGAAGATGCAAGGAGTAGACGTAAAGAAAGTTGCTGAATTCAAGTACCTGGGGTCAACTGTGCAGGAAAATGGGGGCTGCGATAGTGAGGTGAGAAAGAGAGTGCAGGCAGGGTGGAGCAGTTGGAGAAGGATTTCGGGAGTCATTTGTGATAGGAAAGTCCAGGCAAAAGTGAAAGGTAAGATGTATAAGACAGTAGTGAGACCAGCTGTGATGTATGGATTGGAGACCGTACCCTTAACGAAGAGACAGGAGGCAAAGTTGGAGGTGGCGGAGTTGAGGATGTTAAGGTTTGCAATGGGAGGTTGGACAGGATAAGGAACGAGCACATCAAAGGGACAGCACATGTGGAGAGCTTGGGAATTAAGCTAAGAGAGATGAGACTAAGATGGTATGGGCACATCCTGAGAAGAGATGCAGAGCATGTTGGAAGGAGAATGTTGAGGATGGAGCTGCCAGGCACACGAAAACGAGGAAGGCCAAAGAGGAGATACATGGATGTGGTGAGAGAGGACATGAAAGTGGCAGGTGTGGTAGAGAAGGATGTGGAAGACAGGGAGCAATGGAGACGAAAGATCCGCTGTGGCGACCCCTAATCGGGAGCAGCCAAAAGAAGAAGAAGAAGATTGCATGTTGTCAAGACAACATGACGTAACATTTCAGAGCTCATGTGAAGATCCAATGACAAAACTTTTCTGCTGCGCATGCACACAATCATTTCTTTGTCGGCCGGGAAAGAGAGAAGACGAGGCTAATCCAGTGCTTGGTTTAATCACTAAATAAACAAGAAGACAGAGTTATCTATATCCCCCACCCTATATACCAACTATATACCAAGTTTCAAGATATTATTTGTCACATTTTTCAAGTTCTGCTGCAAGAAACCAACCCTACCTCTTTACACTGACCGCAGCAGCCCATGACATAAGCCCACCAGACCTTTTGTCCAGGTGAGCTAAAAATTAAAATTTCTCACATTTCTTAGTATTAAAAGGCACATATACATTACTTAATCAACACATACAGTATACCAATTTTCAAGACCATACCACTCATAGTTTTCAAATTCTGCTCCAGAAACAAAACCTACCCCTAAGACTAACCTGAGAGACTAAGTCTGAAATTGTTTCCATGGAAACATGAAAAAATTTAATTTCTCAAAATTCTTAGTATGAAAAGGCACATCTACATCACCTTGTTAACATGCATACCAAGTTTCAAATCCGTATCATGAATAGTTTTGGATATATGGTCCGGAAACGAACATTGCTCTTAGAAACTAAGTCAAAATCTATTTTTTATGTAAAAGTTTGAAAAATGTTTTTTTTTTTTTTCAAAAATCCAGTAACAAATGACACCAGTTTACATGTTGCTTGATATGTATACAAAGTTTCATGAAAGGATCTTCAGTAGTTTTAAAGATATGACCTGGAAACAAAAAAGTAACCGGATGGACAGCTGGACGGACAGCTGGACGGACAGCCGGACGGAACCTGTTTCTATATTCCCCACCAAACTTCATTTGGGTCGAGGATAATAAACTGAAAACTGAAACTAAAGATGCGCTGAACACCCAAAAGGCTACCAAAACTTCATTATTCTTCATGCATATTTACAAGAGAAAAACATACCAACGGACATTACAAAAGTGGAAAAGAGACACATCAGAGACGTAAAACTTCTGTGCTAGTGAGTGACTCGGACAATTTGTACACAAACATGACTGTGAGGTTTACTTCATTAAAAGTGGAAGATTTAAAGAGCTCTCAAAACTTCCCTGGATATTCTTCACACAAGTGAAAAACATACCAACGGACATAGAAAAACTGGAAAAGAGAGCAATAGTGGAAATATTGTCAAAGTTCTACTTGAAGGTGAGGAAAAGTGACGGAGACTTTTACAAGAGGACTTCACTCGTGGACTTCACTCAGCAAAGCCCTTTTGTTTTGAACAACTGCAATGTAACAATTAACGACGACCAAAAGTAACTGTGAAGTTGAATTGCCAACCTGTATATAGCTTGTATATAAGTCGAGTTGTTGTTCAGGGTTTTTGGACTTGTACCATTTTTATTGTTAGAACTTTGACTTTGTTCATGTACATTGGATTGACAGAACATTGAATTACATTTGATCAGAATCAACATTCAGTATTGGTAAGTTACCGCCCTGTTCTTAACTTTTTGTAAAATCTATAATTATTCCAGTGAATGTGTATGTATAATAATATTGGCTGGCTTTTTTTTTTGGTGGTCTATCAGGTATATTCCATTCAGCTACTCGTCTTCGACTTGTTCAATATCATGCTAGCTATATGGAATATATCTGATATACCACTCAAAGCCAGCCAATATTATTAAAATATTTAACATTTAATAAGCAATACGGTTATTACATCCCAGAAATCACTTATCATATTACGATATACAGTGCTTACCTTAAATCCTAGGAGTTACTAGTAGTTATATAGTATGCAGTTACTAGTCTTATGTAGTAGTTACCAATATCATGTGCAGTATATGGAGTTGAGTTGAGTTGTCAGTTGTGATGTGCAATAATGCTTTTCCCAACACCATGTGAAATATTTACTTTCACCATCAGGTTAGTCTCTTACATAACTTACCTTATTTCTGTTGTTAGAATGCTAACTATCTAGGCACTGTTTTTTTTTTTCATTTTCCATTTAAATTTTTCCCCCATCTTAGTTTTTCTTAGTTTTGCCCCTTACCAATTATATTTATTTGATATTAGACTTTTATTTTTATATTGGATGTACCACTGAGGAGTTGCACTGAAATTTCGTTGTACAGCTGTGCAATGACAATAAAGGCATTCAATTCAATTCAATTCAATTCAATTCAATTCAATTCAATTCAATGTAACCAACAGTATTTCTATTGTTATTTTATTGTTGTTCTATTAGGCACTGGGGTTTTTTAAGGAATTTATTTCTTGAACAGTTTTATTTTACATACAGTTTATTTTCAGCTTGTATTGTTGTATTTTAACGTACTGTATTGTTATGGAGCGATTTCTGGCACAAAAATTTCCTTTGGGATTAATAAAGTTTTATCTTATCTTACTGTGCTGTAAAATACCTCTTACCATTAACTCTATGTTTAAATTTTGACATATTTATTATTGATCACACTAATGCAATTATTGCTAATATTAATATTAAACTTACAACTTACTTTTATATTAATAGTTAGAAGAAATATGAATACCTGCTGATGGTAGATGAACCACGGTTGCTGTCTGTGCATTTCGAGCTGCTTTTTATAAGCTCAGTGTCACACACGAGACACGTTTATTTGACATAAATGACATTCAGCTGATCCACCCAAAGCAATGTGGCACTAGTTGGCAAACAATGGCCAAGAATTCTAGTAAATACTTTATGGGAGTGATACCAACCCTATGTATTAACCCAGTGAAAATATGTGGATTATGTTGATAAATAACCAACAATATGGCACTAGATTATATGACAGTGGGTTACACCCAAACACTTAGGATGATTAATGATGGATTTTGCATTGATGCCGTGCATAAACAATATATATATTTCTGCACAGGTCAATAAACCTGCCATAATGCGAATTTATCTTTTGGTTTTAATCCAACCATCATGAACAAGCGACATTCTGATGGACATCGCATTCATGCCATGCTTTGCGTCATTTCGAATGTGAACATTTTTTTCAGTTAATCACACATAATGCATTCTTATCCTTTGGTGTTAATTCCACCTTCATGAAAACAACCTTGTGAAAAATGTCAGTGCTTTCTTAGCTGTTTAATGTACTGAGCAAACACATGTGACTCAGCTGTATCTCAGTTACACATTTAGATACTGAGATATATGGCACTTAATACAACGTAGACAGCTAATTTATCAGATGTTATGATATAGTAACATTACTATGGTTATGTACAACACGTCTTTAAGTTAGCATTAAAGGTAGACGACCTTTCAGATTTTTCAAGTATAGGTCATAAAAATAATTTTCCCGACCCCCAATTATTTAAAAACCAATGACATTTTAGAAAAGAAGAAAAGAAAAAAACCATCCACTTTCAAAGCTGCTTCATCGTAACGAGTAACGAGGACCTCGACAGAAATGTAGTGGAGTAAAAAGTACGATTTTGTCTTTCAAATGTAGTGAAGTTAAAGTCATAAGTTACCAAAAAATTAATACTCAAGTAAAGTACAGATACTCATAAAGTGTACTTAAGTACAGTACTCAAGTAAATGTACTTTGTTACTGTCCACCTCTGGTACTTAAGTATTTAAATTGCACTGCAGTATGTTTTAGTATAATAAACTAATGCTACATGTTATATCTCATGGTAGAATAACTGAAATGTATGTTTACGTAACTCATAAATTTTTGCTATTTTAATTTAAGTCAAGTCAAGTTTGTTTGTATAGCACTTTTAACAATAGACATTGCCCCAAAGCAGCTTAAGACATGAGCTAATTTTATCCCTAATCTATCCCCAATGAGCAAGCCTGTGGCGATGGTGGCAAGGAAAAACTCCCTCAGACGACATGAGGAAGAAACTTCGAGAGGAACCAGACTCAAAAGGGAACTCATCCTCATTTGGGCAACAACAGATAACATGACTATAACATTAACAGTTTTAACATGAAGTCAGTTTCGTTGATGTTATAAACTCTTCACTGATGGAAACTTGAGTGCAAAACTATTCATGACAACTGCAGTCCTAAAGTTAGCAAGTCAACTGTAGTCTTCAGCCATAAAAGCATTACTGTAAGTGTCCAGAGCGTCCTCCAAGTGTGACTTTCAACTGTCCATATGGGGCCGTCCTCTACAGGAGTGATGTGATGAGACTCCAACCAGACATAGGGGATCAGGATGGATCAGGCAGGTCCAAGGAGCAGAAGAGGTCAGGATCTTGATCGCAGGATTGACATGTAACTCAGAGGGATGTCAATCTGTGCAGTTCTATACACATCTCCATCTATCTCTCTCCACCACCACCTGCTCGTCCTAGTTTTCAGAGTTCGTGTATGTCAAGTCAAGTCAAGTCTTTTAACTTAACCTTCTGAGTTGGCTAAACCTAAAAAATTTACGCTTTACAAACTCTATACATTTTCAATAGCTAAATGTGCTGTTATCTATTGCTGCTAAAGCTATAAGTGTCAACAAAAGAAAGACAGAAAGATCAGTCTTTGATTATTTATTGTTACTTAGAACAATATGCCACAATTGTTGGACATACCACCTGGCCAGCAACAACATAAATCAGAAAACATCTCATCTCATCTCATTATCTCTAGCCGCTTTATCCTGTTCTATAGGGTCGCAGGCAAGCTGGAGCCTATCCCAGCTGACTACGGGCGAAAGGCGGGGTACACCCTGGACAAGTCGGCAGGTCATCACAGGGCTGACACATAGACACAGACAACCATTCACACTCACATTCACACCTACGGTCAATTTAGAGTCACCAGTTAACCTAACCTGGATGTCTTTGGACTGTGGGGGAAACCGGAGCACCCGGAGGAAACCCACGCGGACACGGGGAGAACATGCAAACTCCACACAGAAAGGCCCTCGCCGGCCACGGGGCTCGAACCCGGACCTCCTTGCTGTGAGGCGACAGTGCTAAGAAAAATAAATCAAATAGATAAACAATACTAGATCAACTGTAATATGACCATAGAAACCTTCTGGCTGACATGACAACATCCTTTATATCTTACATGGCCAGCTAATTCGTCAGCGTTAGAACCTTACCTTTTAACCCTTTCTTACCCAAACTCAACAGGACCTGCTGAATGAAATTAAAGAGTGTTGATCATGCACTTAGGGTACTTTAAGTGGAGTGCAAATATCAATCCAAACAGTAGGCACATGGCCTGGGGCAGGTTATCAAGATTGTCAATTACAACATTTCCCTCCAAGATAATTCCCACAGATGATGGACTGAGTGGAT
Organism: Neoarius graeffei; assembly: GCF_027579695.1. Taxonomy (NCBI): domain Eukaryota; kingdom Metazoa; phylum Chordata; class Actinopteri; order Siluriformes; family Ariidae; genus Neoarius; species Neoarius graeffei. The sequence continues at coordinate 59,091,711 of NC_083587.1, forward strand.
GCTGTGCTACGTCCTCCTGTTCAAAGCAGAGGATTCCCACTGACACATGTTTGTACGAGTCCTCATCATCAACAGCCTAGAAATAAAAATAAACAATGTGTTATTTTAATGGGCCAACATTTTGCATGGAAATACAACACATTTGTATAAATTCTTTTTAAACCTAACCAAGCCCAACGTATGTGCATAATAATAATAATAATAATAATAATAGCAAGTGTTGCCTGGCAAAACAAACCTTGCCCGGTAGCACTTATGATGAATATGAAGAAAGATATCGCGAAAAAACAATTTTGACCTTTTTGGTGACCTTGACCTTGATTTTGACCTTGTGTGTGAACATACTTGGCCAATAAACATGGTTCTGGTTCTGATTCTCTGCTGCTCTCAGCCAGTCAGAACACACTGTACTGCTTACTGCTCTCAGCTAATCAGGACACACCATACTGCTCTCAGCCAATCAGAACACACCGTACTGCTCTCACACCATACTGTGCAAACTCTTACATTCTTACAGCATGATGACATAGTGGCTACTGCCTCTATATGAGACAGTCGTCACAAAAACCTTGACCTTGACCGGATGACCCCCAAAATGTTGGAGGTTCTATTTGAGACCAATGCCCATCTATTCTGAAAGTTTCATTAAGATTGGTCCAGCCATTTTCCCGTAATATCATTAACAAGCAAACAAACAAACAAACCGCACCAAAAACAATACGTTGTCCCCTGGTGGACTCCGTCCCGGGCGAGGTAATAATATGGAAATGTGCATCTACATAAGGCTTACAGGTCTTACAGAAAATTACAGTGTAAATCTGTTTTTGACCAAAACTTCTGCAGATGCTTATGTGAGATCAAGAGAAATGAAACTAAATAACATGAAACAAGAACCACTGACTAGACGTTTACAACACAGAGACATATTTAAAAATGTTTTCAGACACTTTCAATCATCCATCCATTATCTGTAGCCACTTATCCTGTACAGGGTTGCAGACAAGCTGGAGCCTATCCCAGCTGACTATGGACAAGAGGTGGGGTGCACCCTGGACAAGTCACCAGGTCATCATAGGGCTGATACATAGAGACAAACAACCATTCACACCTACGGTCAATTTAGAGCCACCAGTTAGCCTAACCTGCATGCCTTTGGATTGTGGGGGAAACCAGAGCACCCAGAGGAAACCCACACAGACATGGGGAGAACATGCAAACTCCACATAGAAAGGCCCTCATTGGCCGCTGAACTCGAACTCAGGACCTTCTTGCTGTGAGGCGACATTGCTAACCACTACACCACTGTGCCACCCACACTTTCAGTCATAAACTGTAATTTTATCTCCATTAAGTTGAATCAAAAATGTTTTAGCCACTCATCCTTGACTGCATTATTGCCCAGTTTATGTACAGCATGTAGCAGAAACGAATATATAATCCAGAGATATAACTTACAAAACAGGCCTTGAAGAAGTCAGCTGGGTTATCATCAAGAAGTACTGGAAGCCCTCTCAGGACAAGGCACCTGATGTCATCAATGTCTGATGTCTGGATTGCGGTGACAGCAAAGACAGCATTGTAACATTAATGACAACAATTCTGACTCCAAACAGACCTCGCTCAAGACAACTGTACAATGAAATGGGTAATATCATTCAATTCACAAACCTTTGTTTGTCATAAAAGACCATCCAAAATTTGTCCTTTGAGGCCACTCTTTGACCTGAAGATTTCAACGAATTGAGGGCAATGACGATCAAGAGACTCATCGAACTCCTGTTTCAGGTTTTTCCCTACCACTCTGCTGAAATCTTGGTCGACTTCAGTCTTTCAGCCTTTGGAAAACTAATGCTTTTATGGCTGAAGACTACAGTTGAGGGGCGGCACGGTGGTGTAGTGGTTAGTGCTGTCGCCTCACAGCAAGAAGGTCCGGGTTCGAGCCCCGTGGCTGGCGAGGGCCTTTCTGTGCGGAGTTTGCATGTTCTCCCCGTGTCCGCATGGGTTTCCTCCGGGTGCTCCGGTTTCCCCCACAGTCCAAAGACATGCAGGTTAGGTTAACTGGTGACTCTAAATTGACCGTAGGTGTGAATGTGAGTGTGAATGGTTGTCTGTGTCTATGTGTCAGCCCTGTGATGACCTGGCGACTTGTCCAGGGTGTACCCCGCCTTTCGCCCGTAGTCAGCTGGGATAGGCTCCAGCTTGCCTGCGACCCTGTAGAACAGGATAAAGCGGCTAGAGATAATGAGATGAGATGAGACTACAGTTGACTCGCTAACTTTAGGACTGCAGTTGTCATGAATAGTTTTGCACTCAAGTTTCCATCAATGAAGAGTTTATAACATCAACGAAACTGACTTCATGTTAAAACTGTTTAAAATGTTATAAATCACGTTGTCTGTTATCACCCAAATAAGGATGGGTTCCCTTTTGAGTCTGGTTCCTCTCGAGGTTTCTTCCTCATGTCGTCTGAGGGAGTTTTTCCTTGCCACCGTCGCCACAGGCTTTCTCATTGGCGGTAGATTAGGGATAAAATTAGTGCATGTTTAAAGTCATTAAAATTCTGTAAAGCTGCTTTGCGACAATGTCTATTGTTAAAAGCACTATAAAAACAAACTTGACTTGACTTGACTAGACCTTTAACAGAGACACCAATAAACTATGTTTTAATGTCATGACACTGCCTCAGTAGAACAATCATTTACACTCACTTAGTGGGTGCTAGTTATATAGAGTAACTTTCACACATGACTGCATTTTTCAAACCTTTCTTTTTAACCTGAGACATAAATCAAAACATATAACCTTACCCGATTTTCTACAGAGTGCTGGCCAACACTGGACCATCTGGCTCATGGGAGGCTTGTCCTTAACAACTTCTTTTCTTCTGAGAGACAATGTTAAGTCCATCTTCTGGCGGATGAGGATTCCATCTGGGTTCTTTTTTTTTCATCCACCAATAAATGCCGGGCCATTTCAAGACTGGTGCCATCATGTCTGTCTGGAAAATCAGGCAAGTAATTGACTTCCCCTTACGTCGGTTTCTTAATGTTCTTGTTTGGTGGCTCACCACTGGGAGATTATCTTCCTTGTTTACCAGCATTCAGCATGACATCTTCATGTCCCAGGGCTCTCATTTTTGACTGTAGTTGCCCACCTTATCCTTTAGGTTGTTTTTCCATCTGCAGTAACCAGATGGTGATGCTGGTTCTCGAAGACAAGGATGAGCTGTTGTTAATACTTCAGCAACAGCTTCCAAGTCATTCATTGTTGGATATGCTTTGAAGGAGTATATGGTTTCTGCCAGCCTTTGGAGAATATCATGTTTTAACTCCTTTGACACCTTAAGATATGTTCCATCCTTGAGATAGTTTAAATTCCCTTGACGGAGTCTATATTCAACATCCACAGGAATCTGGGGATGGAAAACTCATCAGGCCATGGCTTTCTTGTCTCCTGTGATGAAGTGGAGAGCAGCTCAGTATCTGCTGTACTTACACTATCATTCTGATTTTCACTTGCACTTGATGATGGAAGTGAGATCAACTCAAGCGCAGGAATGACCTTCACAGTTGGTTTTTCAGGGAGTTCAGACAAATCCATGAGGTTGCAGAGTTCATTATCAAATTCAGGGTCTTGAAACTGTAAAGTGAAATTATACTCAATTGCAAGTGTTTTTTTTTTATACAGACAATTAAATCGGCTACTGAGCTGGGCTTTGAAGTCAGTGTGATCTTTTGGATATCAGTTTCTGTCAGGATAACTCTTATGGTCATTGTTGGTGAAGCCATCTGGAGGAAAAGGAAAAAAATGTACTCAGCAAAGAATAAAATGTCTCAGTGTTACCATTAGTTTACCCTGTACATTGTAAGCCGAAAGAGGGAAATGGTCATTCAGATCCGTGAGCTGAAGCACACAAAATGATGGACTGTCTGCACTGCAAAGTTCATGTGACCGAAGCTGTTCGGTGTACCAAGCCTTCAGGACTTTGCATATGAACATTATTTCTGTGTTCACAGCAATAATTTGAGTGATCTGCTTAAATTCAGGGAGGCCTGAACATGAGCCAGCTGAAAGTATCATGTAATCAATTCCATTAATACAGATGGAGGATGCAACAAGAACTGCTGAAGTGTTCTGAATTTTTTGGCAAAGTGCTCTCTGAATGTTTTCCGGTAAAGAAGCAACCAACACAGATGTTACTTTGGCCATCTCAGTGTGTGGCCTGTAAAAGGAACTGTAGTCTAACTGGTAGCTGACAGCTTTCCGGTGTCTCACAGCAAGTGTCATAGGAACATTTTTAAAGTTCTGAGCACCCCGAACAACCTTTTTAAAGAACATATGTTTCCCTTCAAAGCGCATTATCCACACTCCACAAAGTGGACCATTATAACTTAATAAGCTGAGGGTAATGTTCTTGATAGTGGTGTTTGGGTCACAGCCTAAAACCTGTGAATGTAGACTGCAGAAGTTTTCTGTGCTCTGCTACCTTGTATTCAAGGATGTATACTGACTCACTGCTATGTCTTGGTGCCACAACCAATCCAACAATGTCCTTGAGGAGCATAAGTATTTCCCATGCATCATCTCCCTCAGGAATGAAATGGCCAATAAGGAGAGGAAGGAGTCTAATTAGGCACCAGTTCTCTTGACCATTTCCTCCTATTGTTCCCTTGGTGGAAAAGCCTTTCATGATTGGCTGTAGCTGATCAGTTTTGTCTGTGAATGAGTAAGGAAATGACCTGATAGTTTCATTCATTCATTAACTCTAGAGTGATGTATTTCTTCTTCACCAGATCTGCAATGCAAAGAGACAACTCTATCGGGACTATGCCCTCTAAGGCTACATCCACACGACAACGGCAACGAGATTTTATCTCATCTCATCTCATTATCTCTAGCCGCTTTATCCTTCTACAGGGTCGCAGGCAAGCTGGAGCCTATCCCAGCTGACTACGGGCGAAAGGCGGGGTACACCCTGGACAAGTCGCCAGGTCATCACAGGGCTGACACATAGACACAGACAACCATTCACACTCACATTCACACCTACGGTCAATTTAGAGTCACCAGTTAACCTAACCTACATGTCTTTGGACTGTGGGGGAAACCGGAGCACCCGGAGGAAACCCACGCGGACACGGGGAGAACATGCAAACTCCACACAGAAAGGCCCTTGCCGGCCACAGGGCTCGAACCCGGACCTTCTTGCTGTGAGGCGACAGCGCTAACCACTACACCACCGTGCCGCCACGAGATTTTATTTTAAAAAATATCGCGTCCACATGGGCAATGGATCAGTAAAATATCAGGTACATATGGCAACGCAACGCTTGCTGAAAATGATGCAATACACATGCCACACCTCTACGTGCGCTGTAAGACGGTCCCATCGGAGACACCAGAACAATAGAAGAAGTAGGACGCATGCGCATAAACCCCTTCTTCTACCCGGCGTGAAGCACTCACAGGAACAAGCACACAACAACAAGAAGAAGATGGCTGTGACTATGCGAGGAAATCGTGCCTTCTGTGTGTACAAATTAGTTTTATTAGTGTGCATAGTTTTATATAACTTAATTTTCTTATTGTGTGTGAACATTTTGAAAAGCATTTTTATATAATTTATATAACTTTTTATATTGTGTGTGAACATTTTGAAAAGCAGTCTTATCCAATAAAAAAAGAAATTCAAGAAATGGTTCAGTTACTTGTTTATTTAAAAGAAAAGCTGTATACGAAAGTGAATGCAATGCAGTGGTTCATACAAAACAGCGAGAGCGCTGCTTGTTCTAGTCATGTGATTGTGACATCATCATAAACAAATCCGTTCTACTCATCCAGACGACTTCGCAACGGCGCCGTTGCCAGATTTTTCCACTCTGGAACCCGTTCTCGTTTTGGGGCACCCAAAACGCTGGTGCCGTGTGGACGCCAGGCCGAAACGATAAACAATTTTATCAGATTCACCTGAATCTGTTGCCGTGTGGACAGCCTCTAAAGCATCATGTAAAAGGTTAGGGGGATAACAACCTATTACATGGAAATACTCCAAATTTGCCATGAGAGGACATACTCTTTTCACACCAGTATTTTTTCCCAAAGTTGGGTCATGCAAAGCCTCCTGTACCTGCCTGTTGTGTGTATCTCTATTTCTGAGTTGAAATGCACCAGCGTGTACCTCTTGGAGTCCTGGATGCCATGCAAAACCTGCAGAATTTGTCCACGGAGAAGCTCTTGAAAAATCCTGCAAGAGAGTGCGTACCCAAGTTATCAGCAGACACAAACAAAACAGTTCCTTTGACATTTTTACCTAGCTGAATCGGGTTAAGTGTTGATCTGTATCTTGCAGGTATATTGGCAATGGCCCAATGTAGACACCATGCTGTTCAAGAGAGACTAAATTACAAATGAGTGGATACAGTACTTTGTCATAACCACATTCTTTAACTGTTGTTGTGTTGCACAAGAGAGCAAGCTGAATCGGGTTAAGTATTGATCTGTATCTTGCAGGTATATTGGCAATGGCCCAATATACTGCACACATCTTATGCTTCTCTTTTGATGTTCCCAATGGGTTAGCTATTTCAAAATCATCAATATACACGCTGAGAGCAATTGTGAACTCATCACTGCATAGAAAGCCATTTTCTCTAAAGCACCTGTCATCTCGACAAGTGTTGTACTCATCTGGGACATGAACTGGTTTTGACATAGTCTTCTCTAAAATGCCTTGCTTGCTTAGCAATTTCTGAAGCATCTGCAACAGAGGGACATATGCAACTGTTTTCTTACCCTTCTCCAAAACATACTCTATTGGCATTGCCAGTGGAAATTCACGCAATGCATATGGTGATCATCTTTTAATGGTTGCTAGACATCCATCTTTGCCACAGCATGCAACGATAATGTTGCTGTCTGTTAAAGGCTCAACCACTTCTTTCACAACTGACTCATCAATGTCTGTATATAGAGTGTGCACGTGACGTCACAAGGTCACGTGATATTTGTTTATCCGCCATTTTGGACGGCAAGGTCGCGCATAGAACTTAAACGAACCCGTTCTAATTATCAAGTGTGTGGGAGTAGATCTTTTGAGAATGGTTATATCTTGTTCAGCATTTGGTTGTACCAATAGACAGGGCCAAAAGGAGGGCGTGTCATTTTATAGATTCCCCGCAGACAAGGAGATACGCGCAAAATGGGTGTCCGCTGTGCGAAGAGAAAACTGGTACCCCAGTTCTACCAGCCGAATTTGTAGTGAACACTTCATATCAGGTAGGTGTAATCTTCTAATTCAATACTCCTAGTACATCTGTTAAGTTGATTTTCGGATTGAATGATAACTGCATACTTAGAAACTAGACAGTCTCTAACATTTAAAATGGCTATGCCTAGCCCTACTACCCTGGCCTAGTCTATGACAATGTTTTATTTTTTTGGCTCATTTGAAAGGCCAATCCATAGTAGGGATGGCGAAAACTAAAAAAAATCTTGACCGACCACCGAGCCTCATTAGCCGGTTAAAGTCGGTTAACCTATACGTTTAAACAGGGATGCAAACGGCGGATGCCGCCTTTTTCACGGCTGAATCGTGCAGATCCGATTTTTTTTTTTAGGGGGGGCGTTGGAGTGTCTGAATAATTTCATCAAAGTAAATTATGTATTAAAATTACTAAATGAGCAAATGCTGTTGCAGTCCATGAAACATAGGAAGTATTAGTATGAGAAGAAGGCAGTTGGTTAGAAAGCTGCGCACATTTGTGCAGCTTCCACGCAGGCGTGCGCGGCTGTTTCTCAGACAAAAACATACATATTTACAACCCTGTCATTATCTGGAACTGAGTTTAGATTTCGAACATTCTTAAGATAAAACGTCCTGCATAGTCTCTTTATGATAAACGTCTTAATGCCACTTACCCGTGAGGTTATCAAGTAGACTTCCTTCTTCGGAACCTTCCAGAGGTATAGTTGAGATATCCATCCTGCAACAAAATACTTATAAGCTTTCAGGCTCTTGTAAGCTTTGAGGGCTTTGCCAGTGTAACACGATTAACGAGAAAATTGTAAATGTCGTGGTAGGCCAGATCGGGCAAATCGCCGGCACTGCAGCTCCAAATTTCCCTGAACAAGGATTGTGGCAAGTTGTACGGATCTGCAATCCCCAACCTGGAACACTTTTTCATGTAACGCTGCCTCACGTCACCTTCAAGATGCTGAACAAACTTAGACAAGTAATCGCGCGATGTAGATGGGGTATTTTCCGAATTTTCTTGGGGATTACTGCCTGGATCCATTACGCTCGCGCAAGGTAAACTATCCTGATGCCGTCCAATGTGGCGGAGTGGGCAGAGTACACACGTGCGGGTCACGTGACTGCACATCCTCTATAATACTTCTGTAAGACTGCTTTCACTTTATTGTACAGAAGTGCCTGGGACAACTGAACGATTTTCTGGACAGATTTTTCTGGAATGTGCAGGGCCGTTTGCATCTTTCAAAACAGAGCTGCCATGTTCTGCTCCAAATGTTCCCCTGAATTCTGAGAAACTGCTTGAGGTGTTTCTTCAATTTGATCATCCAGGTTATCTTTATCCATGGGAATCATCTGATCTTGAGGAATATCACTGTCACTACTTTGATTTTCCATTCCAGTACTAGCTATTAATTCTGATTTAAACATAATCCAGTTGAGATCTCTGTGCGCCTTACTTCTGTGTGAATTGAAAGTTAAATACACACTGCTTTCAGCAGTGCAGCCTTTAAATGGGCACTGAACCTTCCGTGCCCGGTTATCTCTAAGGTGTCTACTACGAAGGTGGGTAAAATACTCTGTCTCCTGGCATGGTTCGAGGAACTCGCATACTGTAGCTGACAGCGCAACTTCACTTGTAAATGTGGGGCAGATTGCAGAGATAGGGTTGCTGAATGAAACCGGGACAGATGAGTCTTAAAGTGCATATCATGGGTAAATTCAGGAGCAAAATCAATGTAATTCTCCTATTTTATATTACACTTTGGTCAAATATCTGTCATGTTTTGCATTTTGTGCAATTTTTTTTACCTTATGCAATACCAGAAAAATTCAGTTGAAATCCAGCTGTTTGAGGCAAATTGGTCCGCCTCTGAAAAAACTTGCCATTTGGATTTCCCGGCAAACATTGATTTTCATGACGTCGCATGCGGGACGCCTCCTTCTGAATCCTACGTCAGCGCTGGTTTGTTTATGAGAAAACGACCTGGTGGTTTTCTGCAAATTTCTTCAACGTTATCATGTAATTATTAAAATGGTTAACAAATGTATCGTAGGAGGGTGTAGCAACACCAATCTTAATGGGATTAGTACTCATCGTTTCCCACATTGCGCTCAGGTGACAATTCCATATTTCAATGCAAAATTGCTAGCTGCTAAACTTGGTCTACACAGGCTGTGCACTGAAACCGTGCAAGCTCTCGCAGCCTGCTGGCGCTTCCGCAGGTGACGTCACGAATCTGGCTCCAGACTCCCTTGGGATTTTTCCAGACGTGTTTTGTTATTTTATTTTTTTCTGCTGTAGACAGATGGCCTTGTGCAAAATTACCCTTCTGGATGAGTGTGTAAAGGGACATATAAACCCCCCCCCCCCGAATTTGGTCCAGGATATGTACTTTAAGAGTACCAAAAGACCTGAACGTGCACAAACACTCCTGATGTGGACAAGGAAATGGTTCACTTCTACAATAGCTGCCATGCTTCAGCCTGTAATGCATTAATATCTGCCCTCTTTTGTCACAATTAAACGCGTAGTACTTGCACTTCCAAATCATGTTTGCCATCCTTTGCCCATTATCAACTCGGTCAGTCGTTAAACAGATAAAAATAGTCACATTCCAGCTATCCTAGCTAAGCCTATCCTAGCTAGGTTAGCAGTTTGGTCATTCAGGACGTTAGCCTAAATGTTTATATAAAATCTATTTCGTAACTAACGTTAGCCCTTTATGGCACTCAAAGAAACACAGAAATGCTGGAATAAAGTAACACTAAATGTCTAGCTAAGTTAGCTAAACTACAAAATATACCGGTAGCCTAAATGAAACACTAGTAAGTGAAATGACTAAACGAATCAAAATAGAAAAGCTTACCTTTTAACGATCACCACCTTGGTCCATCTCTGTGCAAGAAGTTTTCAGGAAACTTGTGGGGAAAAAAAGCCTGTTGGCAGTTTTCAACTTGGCCAATAAAATCTCTCCAGTTGTCAATGGCAACAGACTTGCCATAAGTTTTCTGGTTGATTCAATTCAAAGATCCAAATTGAATGTACGAGGCCATCAAAAACATTCTCCTTATTCAAAATAGTGAGGTCTAAGCGAGCCACACTTCCTAGCACCCTAGGCCTTCAGAGGTTAATGTAAATTCATTAGTCAGCTCAGGTTACAGTCTGCGTAGAGCTTCTGTGCATGTTGTTCTTTACGCATGGATTTCCTCGGAGTTCTTCATTAGCTGCCCCTAGGGTTGAAAGAGTGTGTGCATGGTGCCTGATGATAAACTGCCATCTCCATCCAGCATGCATTCCTAGTTCTCCCAATGTTCCTGGGATAGGATCCAGATTCACTGCATCCATGACCAGGATAAGGGCATTACTGAAGATGAATGAATCAATGAGTGAATGAATGATAATCTTTGAAGCAAGTATATGAAGATCTGGGCGTGTATTTACACAAAATAATTTGAGAGCGAGAGGTTTGCATTGGTAGTGACACTGACGTTGTAGCACCAAGCTGTCTCATCTCATCTCATTATCTCTAGCCGCTTTATCCTTCTACAGGGTCGCAGGCAAGCTGGAGCCTATCCCAGCTGACTACGGGCGAAAGGCGGGGTACACCCTGGACAAGTCGCCAGGTCATCACAGGGCTGACACATAGACACAGACAACCATTCACACTCACATTCACACCTACGGTCAATTTAGAGTCACCAGTTAACCTAACCTGCATGTCTTTGGACTGTGGGGGAAACCAGAGCACCCGGAGGAAACCCACGCAGACACGGGGAGAACATGCAAACTCCGCACAGAAAGGCCCTCGCCGGCCCCGGGGCTCGAACCCAGGACCTTCTTGCTGTGAGGCGACAGCGCTAACCACTACACCACTGTGCCGCCCGCACCAAGCTGTGATAAAAAAAATAAATAAACTAGAAGAGCACTCAGTACAGTGCATATCTCCGCCAAGCTACACAGATGTTTACTATGTTTACATACATATCCCGATTTGCATCACAAACTAATGAAGTGTTCCTTGGTCCACCCTCTTATATGGCTGTGAGACTTGGCACATGAAGGTCAGTCAAGAAAAGAAACTGGATGCCTTTGACAGCAAGTGTATCTCAATGCTCGAAAAATCTCATGTCTGATCGTACCAGACGACTAAAGTCTGTGCAAGGACGAGTAAAACTTTAATGGTAATCGTCCGATCAGACGACAAAAGTTAGTGCTGGCAACCGAAGCAACACAGGCACTCAGGCGCTAAGAGAGCAGGGAACCAGTCTAAAGCAGCTCGTCTTGTTTTACAGGAAATGCATTAAAAAGTTTTATTCATCAGCATGACAATATATACAAGTACAAAAATATTGTGAGGAACTCATTCAGATTTCTTGTTTTTGGTTATAATTCATCAAAGTATGCGTGTGTTCGAGTGCACTGGAAAAGCTCGGCTCATGTAATGACGTGATTATACCAGTTGGCTAAGGGCGACGAGGGTCAAGGACATCGTGTGCCAGCAGCGCGGTTGAAGCGGGCAGGTGTCAAACTCGGAACTTTTATATCACGATTGGAGTTAATAATAAACGATATCACTGAATAATGTTCTTTACCTCTAACCAATATATATTACGATTTTTTCAATTGTTTTTGATGGTTTCATTTATTTCGTAATGATATAATTTTTATTTTCTAAATATTTATCAACATACTGCCAGTGTGGCACGGGAGCCTGTGATTGGTGGACAGCCAACAAAGGGTGTCTCCCATTGGTTGTAAATCGTGACATGAAAATTGTAAACACATACGGGACCCACTGATTGGCTGTTCACATCCTGAAGCCAAGCGGAGATGTCCAGCATCTGGTGCTGTTGTCAGAAGAAAACTACAGCTAAAAAAGCTTTACTACCGGATTACTTGGGCAATCTTAGTCAGAAAGAAGCGAAGGATAGATATACACGGAAATTAGAGTTTATTAGCGGTTCTGATCCGTGCAAAATTCCTCGAAATGACTGAAGTGACGGTGCAGATTTGTGGCCTAGCATTAGCATTAGCTACATGTTGGAATGTAAATTATTTTTCCTGAAAAGTCCTGACACGGAAGAACATTAAAAAAAAAAAAAAACATGACAGAAGCAAGAAAATCTTCTTTGTGTAAAGACTTTTTCCCGACATCAGCTTTTGGGAACGGAATGTTGTGAAAGCCAAAGCATTTACTCTCAAAGGGCTTTGACTTGAACTGTGGGCTAGACCTTGTTCCCACCCGTCCATGTCTCAGCAACCCCAAGGACATGAAGTTACACAGCTATCTGCACTCTGTCATTTATACAGTGATGCTTATTATTGTTAAAACAATATCTGAAGGGTTATTATTTGTAAAATAACAAAATATATTGCTCTAGACTTTCAAACAATACTGTAAGATTTTATTTTAATTTTATCTAATAGTGGACGGTACAATAATTACAAACACTAACAGAATCGGCACATTCCAGTTGTAGCTGTAGTTATATAGTAACTATAATCATTCTTGCAATAATAATTTCAATAAACGGTTAATGTTCATTTCCCTTTTCATTAATTCTCGATTCAAAAGCACAGCTGAGTCACACAGGTTGATCAGTGTGTAACGGACAATAACAATTTTGTCCAAAATAGTTTTTCCTGCCTTCGTCGATTTATTTCCGTTTCACATGTGTGCAGCTGTTGTAAAGTTCAGTGTGTTTGTGTAGAACTCTCTGGAACTGTAGGTTCATTTCTACACTCTGGTTCCACGGTGACATTTTGCACAGGACTGGGTTCCTTTGATAACAGAAACAAAGCTCCAGCATTATTATTATTATTATTATTATTATTATTATTATTATACTCTTTCAAAATTCTACAGTTTAATATACCCTAAATTATTAATTTCTCTACTACTAGAACTTTTCTTTCTGAATGTGTCTGCATATATTGGTGTTATGGTTTTGTGGATTTATGATAATTATGCTGCTTCACCTATAAAAAAAAAAAATCAGCTGAATTCTGTCCTCTCCAAAATAAAATAAAGCTCTGGGTAAGTGAAATTGTTTTTTGGGCAAGTATGTTTTGGGTGCTGCTCGCCCATTGGGCAAGTAAGACTGGGAGATTTTTTCGAGGACTGTATCTGAAAAATCCTGGGCATCAGATGGAGTGACTTCATCACAAACAAGGAAGTCAGATCTCGAACCAACCAACAACCAGTGTCTACAATCATCTGTAAACAATGACTGAGCTAGCTGGAACATGTTGTTAGACACCCACCAACAAGACTTGCCAACCAAGTTCTACAATAGAATCCCAAGGGACAATGTTGGAGGGGATGTCCAAAAATGAACTGGTGCCAAACAATTGACAGAGACTTGCAACTAGTTGGTAGAGGATGGAAAGACGCAATAATACTGGCTGCAATAGTGCTGGACAAGCATGACTGCCTCATACGTCGCAAAATGCAGGAGCATCTAAGTCTAAGTAAGTAAGTTCCTTGGCCCATGGCCCACCTTTCCTCCAAATTTCATCAAAATCTCTTCACTACTTTTTGCATTATGTTGGGAACACACACACACACACACACACACACACACACACAAAAAAAAAAAAAAAAAAAATCCTGCATCTGCATACATATTTGGAACCTGGATCCACATGCATATCCAGATTTGCATCAAAATCGAATCAGTTGTTCCTTGGCCCATGGCTCACCTTTCCTCCAAATTTCATCCAAATCTGTTCACTAGTTTTTGAGTTACATTGGGAACAGACAAACAAACAAATGGAGACGAAAACATAACCTCCTCCAACAAAGTTGGTGGAAGTAGTAAACCTTTAGTGAAAAAAAAAAAGTGAGCGTTCCATAAAACGTTGTCGGAGAAAACAATATAAAAATTAGGTTTTTGCATTTGCTAGTTATTAGCTCATCCAGCCGACAGGTGATGAGTTTATGCCATCATGTGTTTTCTGTCCAGCATCCATCCGGCATCATCTACATTTCACGAAAATCGTTTCTTCCCTCTCAATTCTTCATTGATTTTTTCTTTTTGGCAGGAAGGTCGGTCTGCCTGGGGTGCATATAGCTTTTACTCAAATTTGCATAATCGTAATTAATAATGAAGATATGGAGTAATTAATCAAGCCCTAACGAACGATTTCCACACAAATCGCTTCTTCTCCCTCAATTCTTCACCGATTTTGATTCTTTCTGGCATGAAGGTAGGGGTAGCTAGGGTGCATATAACTTCTACCCAGATTTGCTTCATTACAATTATTAATGAAGTTATGGATTAATTAAGCCTTAATGAGCAGTTCAACAAAAATCGCTTCTTCTCGGTCAATTCCTCGCCGTTTTGGGTTCTTTCTGGCAAATAAGTCGGTATTCCTAGGGTGGATATCACTTCTATATATAGCTTGTATATAGTGTATATAGCTTGCAATATTTATTGCACAAGATGGCCCACTTTAGATCATTCCTTCTGGACTAGACGGGGCTGGAGTGAGCTACGCCATCATCGATGGTCTCATTCTCAATAGCCACAGAGTTCAGATCTTAGTGAAACTCCCAATAAAATCAAAATGAAAGTAAACCTTCTGTAGATCCTTTTAATGAATCAGCTTGAATGTTTTTTTTTCAGGTGTTAAATTCATATTATGGATGACATGCATTTTTTTTTGTACCTGATTCCCAATTTTTCTGATTTTTTTTTTTTGGTCTGGTTCTATTTCCCAAAATACAGACCATAAGTTACCTGAACCTGATCAGACACTTACTAAGGATGTAAATGCATTGTTGATGTTAAGGCAAGGCAAGGCAAGTTTATTTATATAGCACATTTCATACACAATGGCAGTTCAATGTGCTTTACAGAAGCAAAAACAAAAACAGTAAACAATAGAGAAATAAAATTACATAAAATAATTTTATTTTTAATCTAAAACAATTAATTAAAAGAATTAAAAGAAAATAATAAGAATTAAACAACAGTAGAACTAAAATAATAAAATGCCAAAAAGAAAAAAGGAGAAAAAGAAAAAGAAACCAGCGGAATAAAATAGAATAAAATTAAAGTAAATTTAAAACATGCAGAGAAAGTAAAGATTATAAAAAATGTAAAAATATTAATTATTTAACAGAAAGCATCTGAAAACAGCTTGGTCTTTAACCTAGATTTGAAGCTGAGGTTAATGAACCTCTCGTCTCAACCAGATGCTCTGTGAACCTTTCTGCCAAGCTTTCTAAAAAAAAAAAAATAGTGTACTTTCTATTTGTCTCTGTATTTGTATCTGTTTAGTGCACATAATCTGTATTTGGTCATTTCCCTCATTTACATGTGTTTTTATACACCAAAAAAATCCAGAAAGGGTTCCGTAGAAGTCTTTGTGAAGCTACGATCTCTGTATCTCAATGTGATACTATATTAAAAGTGCACTTAATGTAACTTCTGGAAAAAAAAATTATAATTATAACCTGTTCATAATCCAACATAGCAAAGTTATTTTTCTTTCTGCATGTTCTTAGTTTTAGATGTCAGTCAGGACTTATTGGCCGTGCTGTAAGCTCACTAGAGACAGCAGATGTTTGCAGATGTAATGAAGCATGAACAAGCTAATGAACTAATCCAAAGAAAAACATATTTAGAAATTTTATTGGCTTTAAGATGGACAGTTGATCTTCTAATTACATAAGGTCCTGGTGATGTAATGCTCGTTCTTTATTGTTTCTTTGTCTTGCTCCAACTCCTGTCTCAACAGTCTGGAAATAGTTTTAATCCACTCTGTTTCAGTTTGTTTCTTGCGTCAATTTTATGTGTTTTGAGTGCATTTTAAAAACCTGCTTTAGCGTTTTCCACTAATCGCCTAGTTTCTTTGTTCCACATTACAATGAGTTAGACCAAATTGGGCTCGAATTGGAACAAGGTTTCGAGTGGACAAAGCAAGTCCGTGGGTGGCGGGTGGCTAGTTTAAAAACAGTCTACGACCACCATGATCCTTGTTTTTAAGCAAATAATCAGAATGATATCTAATCACTTTCCGCAAGCAAAGGGAAAATGTAAGTGCGGAGAGTGTACAGTATCTGTGATGCACTGAATCATTTTGAATGTAAGATAGATTGGGTGAGGGAACAGGAGATCATGGTGAAGGTAATGGTTCAGATAATGGGACAGAAATGCATGTGCACTATGGTGAACTAGATTCCCATACAAAGACTGACAACAAATAAAGAAAATAAACCTCTTAATATATTTATATACACTCACCAGACACTTTATTACCAGGTACACCCATCCACCTGCTTCAGTTTTATGCAGTTCTCTAATCAGCCGATCCCTCGACGGCAGCACAATACATCAAATCACGCAGATACAAATCAAGAGCTTCAGTTAATTAATGTTCACAATGTTCAAACATCAGAATGGGAAAAATTGTAATCTCAAAGTGTGACGTTCTTTCACTGTGGCATGGGTGTCGGTCTGAGCCAGATGAGTATTTCTGGTTTGAGTATTTCAGAAACTGCTGATCTCCTGGGGTTTTCACACACAGCAGTCTCTAGAGTGTACACAGATAGAATGGTGCGAAAAACAAAAAACACTGAGTGAGTGAACGACAGTTCTGTGGCAAGGAAAGGCAAGGCAAGTTTATTTATATAGCACATTTCATACTGTACACAGTGGCAGTTCAATGTGCTTTACAGAAGTAAAAGCAAAACAGTAAACAATAGAAAATAAAATTGCATAAAATAAATGGGGAAGAAAATTAATAAGAACTAGACAGGGACACTCTAACGAGTGCAAACCCCGCCTTTTCCCTATTAAAATACATTGGGCGAAAATTTCGAAGTTCTGCCATGACCTTGACCTTTGACCTTTCACCTCCAAAATTTAATGGTTTCCTTCCTGGGTGATTGGCAACACATGTACAAAATTTGGTCCAAATCGATCCATTGGTTCTTGAGATATCTTGCAGACACACAGACAGACAGACAGACAGACAGACAGATACACACACACACACAGACTGACGCAGGTGAAAATAATAACCCCTCCGACTACTGTCGGCGGGGTTAATTAAACAATAGTAGAAATAAAATAATAAAATGAGATAAAAGTTCAATTTAAAAAAAACAGCAGAATAAAATAGAATAAAAGTTAAGTAAAATTTAAAACATGGAGAGACTGTAAAAGTAAAGAGTTTAAAACATGTAGAGATGGCAATATTAATAATTTAGCAGAAAGCATCTGAAAACAGCTTGGTCTTTAATCTAGATTTGAAGCTGCCAACAGCAGGAGCATTTTTGATGTCCTCTGGGAGTTGGTTCCATAGCTGCACTGCATAGTAGCTAAAAGCTGCTTCACCACACTTTGTTTTAACAACAGGTTTTACCAGTAAATTTTTCTGTTTTGATCTGGTAGATCTGATTGGGTTAGGCCGCTGCAACATATCAGAGAGGTAATTGGGCCCTGTACCATTTAGAGATTTGTACACCAGCAGCAATGCTTTAAAGTCAATTCTGTAGCTTACTGGAAGCCAGTGAAGGGACCTTAGAATTGGAGTAATGTGCTCTGTTCTTTTTGTTCGTGTGAGAACCCTAGCCGCTGCATTTTGAACCAGCTGAAGTCGTTTGATGGTCTTTTTTGGCAGGCCTGTGAAAAGGCCATTGCAGTAATCAACCCTACTAGAGATGAAGGCATATATAAGTTTTTCCAGATCATTTTTTGACATAAGTCCTCTTAGTTTGGAAATGTTTTTTAGGTGATAAAATGCTGTTTTAGTGATTGCTTTCATGTGACTGTCAAAGTTAAGCTCGCTGTCAATGAAAACACCAAGATTTTTAACCATTTCTTTTGTTTTAATCCCCTTTGTGTCAAGAATAGTGGTAATCCTGAGTCTTTCATCTTTTTTTTTTTCCAAATAGAATTACTTCTGTTTTATCTGTGTTCAGCTGAAGAAAATTTTGTGACATCCAGTTGTTGATTTGATTGATACACTGGTAGAGACATTCAAGGGGGGCATAATCATTAGGTGATAGAGCAAAATAAATTTGGGTGTCATCTGCATAGCAGTGATATAAAATTGAATTGTTCTGTGGGTGGAAACAAACGCCTTGTTGATAAGACAGGGAGGTCAGAGGAAAATGACCACATTGGTTTGAGCTTTTTTACCAGGAAGGATATAGTAACTCATATAATCACTCTTTACAACCGTGGTGAGCAGAAAAGCATTTCAGCATGCAACAGCAGAACAGAAGACCACATTGGGTTCCACTCCTGCAGCCAAGAACAGGGATCTTAGAATCAAGAACAAGTTCCTATTAAAGTGGCCGGTGAGTGTACACGGAGTGCAGAATTATTAGGCAAGTTGTATTTTTGAGGATTAGTTTTATTATTGAACAACAACTATGTTCTCAATCAAACAAAAAGACTTATAAATATCAAAGCTGAATATGTATGGAAGTTAGAGTGGGGTGTTTTTAGTTTTGGCCATTTTAGGAGAATATGTATGTGTTCAGGTAACTTTCACTGTGCAGAATTATTAGGCAACTTAATAAAAACCAAATATGTAGCCATTTCACTTATTTATTTTCACCAGTACACTGATATGACAACTCCAGATTTGCAAATAAACATATCTGACATTCAAACACAAAACAAAAACAAATCAGTGACCAATATAGCCACCCTTCTTCATGAGGACGCTCAAAAGCCTTCCATCCATAGATTCTGTCAATTTCTTTATCTGTTCACGACCAACATTGTGTGCAGCAGCAACCACGGCCTCCCAGACGCTGTTCAGAGAGGTGTACTGTTTTCCCTCTTTGTAGACCTCACGTTTTATAATGGACCACAGGTTCTCTATGGGGTTTAGGTCAGGTGAACAAGGGGGCCATGTCATTATTTTTTTCACCTTTCAGACCTTTACTGGCTAGCCACGCAGTGGAGTATTTGGACGCATGAGATGGAGCGTTATCCTGCATGAAAATCATGTTCTTCTTGAAAGATGCTGACTTTTTCCTATACCACTGCTTGAAGGTTTCTTCCAGGAACTGGCAGTAGGTCTGGGAGTTGAGTTTGAGTCCATCCTCAACTCGAAAAGGTCCAACAAGCTCGTCTTTGATGATACCAGCCCATAGCAGTACTCCACCTCCACCTTGCTGGCGTCTGAGTCGGAGTGGAGCTCTGTGCCCATTACTGATCCAGCCACAGGCCCATTCATCTGGCCCATCAAGAGTCACTCTCATCTCATCAGACCACAGCACCTTAGAAAAATCAGTCTTAAGATATTTCTTGGCCCAGTCTTGACGTTTTATCTTGTGTGCCTTACTCAGTGGTGGTCGTTTTTCAGCCTTCCTTACCTTGGCCATGTCCCTCAGTATTGCACACCTTGTACTCTTTGACACTCCAGGAATGTTGCAACTCTGGAATATGGCAGAACTGGATGCTAATGGCTGCTTGTCAGCTTCACGCTTGATTTTCCGCAGATCATGTGCAGTTATTTTGCACCTTTTTTTTCCCCACACGCTTCTTTCGACCCTGTTGACTATTTGCAATGAAACGCTTGATTGTTCGGTAATCACGTTTCAACATCACAATTTCAAGAGTGCTGCATCCGTCTGCAAGACATCTCACAATTTTAGACTTTTCAAAGTCTGTCAGATCTCTCTTCTGACCCATTTTGCCAGAGGAAAAGAGGTTGCCTAATAATTATGCACACCTGATATAGCATGTTGATGTCATTAGACCACACCCCCTCTCATTACACAGATGCACAGCACCTGATATACTTAATTGGTAGTAGGCTTTCAAGCCTAAACAGCTTGGAGTGGGACAACATGCATTAAAAGGACGTTGTGGTCAAAATACTCACTTGCCTAATAATTCTGCACTCAGTGTATATACATTATACATTCACTGGATATGAGCAATCGTGCGCTCTGATTGGCTTATCTACTACTAGGATATCAGCTCATATACCGTGAGTAGAGAAAAACAAAATGGCGGAGTGTGTTGCTGAACCAACCGAGGACGAAATAAAAACTCTACTCGAAAACAAAACCCCCAAAAATAAAAAAAAGCACCAAAAAATTTACAGAATAAAAGTATTTGATTGTGAAAACATATCTTTTTTAATTTTTCAAGAATTATTATTATTATTATTATTATCGCATTTTTCACAAATTGCTCCTGTCATTTTGCCGGTTTGTTTACATTCTAAGCAGAAATGATTTTGTTGGATGTTTTGTGCAAAGTTTTTCTTGATTGAATTTGCAAAAAATAAAAATAAAAATGCTGCGTTTCTCAAAATCCAGTGAATGTGGATCGAATAAAACAGTTATTCTACTCAATCTCATCATACATGGCTTATAGACGACTCACTTTCATGGAATAACTGTTAAATATTTCCATTTAATGTTGTGGAATATCCACAAAACAAGCTCTTGTTTTTTTTATTTTGTTTATATATTCCTTTTTTTCAGTTTTTTTTTTCTGTGAAAGTACTGTATGTCTCGTTTCATAGACATTGGGCATGTCCCAAAGTCAACATTCTATTTGTAGTGCCAATATTTATTTTTAAAAAAGAATGCAAATCCTCTGGTCTGTATCTTTTAATAACATGCTATTCATTTTCCATTTGTCAAATCCTCTGTGTATCTGTTAAAACCAATGCATCATCTGAGAAAAGCCACGATGGCAATTTTACAGTTGATTACGTGTTCGGTCACCAAGTTTGGTGTCAAAAAGAAATTAATTCTGGAATTAAACTCATTACGATGAGAAGAAAGAGCATTCGATTGTATGCAGATGTAGTAATATTACAGACAGCAACCAATCCCCCTTCTCGTCTGTTATTATCATATAAATGGACATTCGGTCCAGCGATACCAGTGAAGGTTGATGTTTGCTTTTCAAGGTCAACATTTAATCCTCGCTTCAGAAATCCCCTTCTGCAATGACGTGCTCTTATAGACAACATCTTCATCCTTGAATGCATATGATACGGTACATATTTCCATCCCAGCAGCATGCCTAACCTCGCTTAGCATTGGAAAGCTTAAGGCTTTGACTTTGTGAGATGATCACAATAGTTTTTGTTTGCACAAAAATGAGCAGTAGTTTACACACCTGATCCATGTTGCTTAACATTAAGCTCCTGGATGTACAAGGTTGACACACACTGCTTTCCTTTTTTTTTTCTTTCCAAAATTCTGACTTGACAGGCTAAGCTGCACATTTATTACAGGTATATATACAGTCATGGCTAATTTAGTGATGGGCATCACGGCTCACTTTACTGATTCAAATCTACAAGGTGGCCAAAAAAAGACAGGAACTTATTGGAAATAAGTTGAGAAAAAATAATCCGTTGATCCAAATATGTTTCTAAGATTCCTGTTCTGGGCGGCACGGTGGTGTAGTGGTTAGCGCTGTCGCCTCACAGCAAGAAGGTCCGGGTTCGAGCCCCGTGGCCAGCGAGGGCCTTTCTGTGCGGAGTTTGCATGTTCTCCCCGTGTCCGCGTGGGTTTCCTCCGGGTGCTCCGGTTTCCCCCACAGTCCAAAGACATGCAGGTTAGGTTAACTGGTGACTCTAAATTGACCGTAGGTGTGAATGTGAGTGTGAATGGTTGTCTGTGTCTATGTGTCAGCCCTGTGATGACCTGGCGACTTGTCCAGGGTGTACCCCGCCTTTCGCCCGTAGTCAGCTGGGATAGGCTCCAGCTTGCCTGCGACCCTGTAGAACAGGATAAAGTGGCTAGAGATAATGAGATGAGATTCCTGTTCTTGGCTGCAGGAGTGGAACCCAGTGTGGTCTGCTGTTGCATGCTGAGATGCTTTTCTGCTCACCATGGTCGTGAAGAGTCATTATGAGTTACTATATCCTTCCGGGCAAAAAAGCTCAAACCAGTCTGGTCATTTTCCTCTGACCTCCCTCTCTTATCAACAAGGCGTTTGTTTCCACCCACAGAACTGTCATTGCTCACTCACTCATTGTTTTTTGGTTTTCACACCATTCTATCCGTGTAAACTCCAGAGACTGTTGTGTGTGTGTGAAAACCCCAGGAGATCAGCAGTTTCTGAAATACTCAAACCAAAAGTACTCATCTGGCTCAAACCAACACCCATGCCACAGTGAAAGAAAGTCATACTTCACCGTGAGATCACAATTTTTCCCATTCTGATGTTCGAATGAAGTGAACACTAACCGAAGCTCTTGATTTTGCATCTGCATGATTTCAGGCATTGTGCTGCTGTCAAACAAGGGGCTGGCTGATCTATGTAATTTTGCTCTCATTGTTCCTGACTTTTCGGACACGCTGCACTTTTGACGTGTTGATCTCCTGGAATTTTTACACAATCTCATAACATACTGGAAGACACAGAAGGATGCAGAAGACAAAAAAAATCCAGTAAAAGTCACTTCTGGCTATATAATATATTATATATAATACGCCATGATGAGGGTGGCACGGTGGTGTAGTGGTTAGCACTGTCGCCTCACAGCAAGAAGGTCCTGGGTTTGAGCCCAGCGGCCAGCGAGGGCCTTTCTGTGTGGAGTTTGTACGTTCTCCCCATGTTTGCATGGGTTTCCACTGGGTGCTCCGGTTTCCCCCACAGTCCAAAGACATGCAGGTTAGATTAGATAAAACTTTATTGATCCCTTTGGAAGGGTTCCCTCAGGGAAATTAAGATTCCAGCAGCATCATTAGAGATAAACAGAGAAAAGAAATAGAGAAAAACTTCTAGATAAATTAAATTTAATTTAAATCGTCACCAGAGAGTCCAGCTTCATGCCGACCACAGAGCCGGCCCGTCTGATCAGTTTGTCCAGCCTGGATGTGTCCTTCTTGGGTGTGCTGCCCCCCCAGCACACCACGGTGTAAAACAGGACACTGGCGACCACAGACTGGTAGAACATCCACAGGAGTTTCCTGCAGATGTTAAAGGACCGCAGCCTCCTAAGGAAGTATAACCTGCTCTGTCCTTTCCTGTATAAGTGATTGGTGTTGCAAGTCCAGTCCAGCTTGTTGTCCAGCCACAGCCCGAGGTACTTGTAGGAATCCACAGCCTCCACCTCGACTCCCTCGATCAGAACTGATTGTGACCTTGGTCTGGACCTCCCAAAGTCAATGACCAGCTCCTTGGTCTTCGAGGTGTTAATTGGTGGCTCTAAATTGACCGTAGGTGTGAATGTGAGTGTGAATGGTTGTCTGTGTCTCTGTGTCAGCCCTGCGATAACCTGGCGACTTATCCAGGGTGTACCCCGCCTCTCACCCATAGTCAGCTGGAATAGGCTCCAGCTTACCTGCGAGCCTGTAGAACAGAATAAGCAGCTACAGATAATGGATGGATGGATGGATGGATGGATGGATGGATGGATGGATGATGATAAAGTCAGAGATGAATTGGCCAGATGGGTTCAAGCTAACAGGAAGGCTTTGAAAACTCAAACAAGCAATTACTCTTTCCAAGCAGAAAAGAAGAAAAGCAGAAAAGCATCTCAGAAAGCACATCAAACTTTGCAGTAGATGGGCTACAGGAACAGATGAGCACATCAAGTTCCACTCCTATCAGCCAAGATCAGGAGCAACAGTAGACCCTGGATCTGAATAGTTGAAGATTGGACCAAAAAAAATCTGGATTTTTCCAATCTTCACCTGTAAAAATGCTCAAACTGGTTCATTGAAGTGCTTTGATCAATGTCAAATGTCTCCGAAATATCTTTTCCCATCTCAGTATTGTGCTGCCGCTTCTCAGCTCCAGGGTCACCAGTTCTCACCAAATCCTGAACTTGGGTGGAGTTTTACATGTTCTCGCCATGCCCATATGGGATTCCTCTAGGTTCTCTCGTTCTCAGGTTCCTCCTCTTTCCTCTGAGAAACATTTCCAAAGTCGGATTGGTGACAATAAATTGTCCCTAGGTGTGAAACTATGTGCATGATGGTGTCTCATGCAGGTTTTTTTTTTTTTTAATCCCCCGCTGGCTGAAAGGCCCAAAGGGGGATAATGTTGTGGCAATTTCCATCCGTCCATCCATCCATCCCAGGAATGACTTCTGAAATCAACTCCTCTCATAATTTTCGGAGGAATTTCACGAAACTTGGCAGGATTCTTTGTTGTATGCCAGTAATATGCATATTGCAAGTTTGTTCAATTCAGTCACATTTTACCAGAGTTGCAGCCCTTGATTAACAAAACTATACTTTGACAATTTCATGAGAGTGTGTTTTCCTTCTGAAATCAACTCCTCTTACAATTTGTGGAGGAATTTCACCAAAATTGGCAAAAGGCATTGTTATATGTCGATACTACACATATTGTAATTTTGTTCAATTCGGTCGGATTCTACCAGAGTTGCAGCCCTTAATTAACAACCTTTGACTTTCACAATTTCATGAAGGTGCGCTCACCTTCTGACATCAACTCCTCTCACAATTTTTGGACAAATTTCTCGAAGCTTAGTAAAAGGCCTTGTTATATGACGGTAATATGCATACAGTATTGCAATTTAATTTTGTTTGTGAAAATTTTACCAGAGTTGTGGCCCTTGATTAAATTACTTGTACTTTGACAGTTTCATGAGGGTGTACGTTTTTCTGAAATGAACTCCTCTCACAATTTGTGGAGGAATTTCACCAAACTTGGCAAAAGGCTTTATTATATGACAGTTATACGCATATTGAAATTTCATTTAATTTGGGCAAATTTTCCCAGAGTTATGCCCTTGATTATTAACAAACTTGTACTTTGGCAATTTCATCAAGGTGTGCTTACTTTCTGAAATCAACTTCCCTCGCAATTTTATTATCCCCCGCTGGCCGAAAGGCCCGAAGGGGGGATTATGTCGTGGTGATGTCCATCCGTCCCGGGAAGGGTACTCGCCTTCTGAAATCAACTCCTGTCACAATTTTTGGAGGAATTTCACGAAACTTGACAGGATTCTTTGTTATATGTCGGTAATACACATTATTGCAATTTCGTTCAGTTCAGTCGCATTTTACCAGAGTTAAGGCATAGTTGCCAGCGGGGGATATTGAGATATCAGAGCACTCTTGTTTTTAATGGAATAGGCTTCAGATCCACTATAATCCTAACCAGGATAAAGTGCTTAATGAAGTGAATAAACAAAAGAATGCAGCTTGCAATGGAAATACATTTTTTAAAAAAGTGTTAAAGCCTTCAAACGCTAGGGGGCAGTGTAGCACCAGGCTTTCTCGCATGTATGTCCTAGACACCGGGACTTATGGAGAAAACCACATTATTTTTGCAATCTTTTGCATTTTCCCATTTGAAAATGGCGTCCAGTCATCTTCATTTTTTCTAATCCAGAGTTCACCAGTGTATGGCTTCTTCTCATCCATGTTTGGTGTTATGTTTCACTTTTAATCAAGTCACTTCATAAATCAGAGTGGCAAAACACCTCCAAGAAACGAAAAATAAAAGCAAGCTGGTCCATGTATAATTACATCATATTACAGGCATTTAGCAGATGCTTTTATCCAGAGCGATGTCCAACATACATCAGTTGGGGGTTAGTTACCTTGCTGAAAGGCACGTTAACCATTCCTGCTGGTTCAGGGAATTGAACTGGTGATCTTTTGTTACCAAAGATGCTTCTCTAACTATTAGACCATGGCTTCCTGTAATGCTTAGTAACACCTTAGTGTATACCTTAGTGCCTGAAAAAATGTTAACAACACTAACACTGGAGACTCCTTCCAAAAATATTGAATACATGTCTCCAAGCTTCATCATCTCATCTCATCATCTGTAGCCGCTTTATCCTGTTCTACAGGGTCGCAGGCAAGCTGGAGCCCATCCCAGCTGACTACGGGCGAAAGGCGGGGTACACCCTGGACAAGTCGCCAGGTCATCACAGGGCTGACACATAGACACAGACAACCATTCACACTCACATTCACACCTACGGTCAATTTAGAGTCACCAGTTAACCTAACCTGCATGTCTTTGGACTGTGGGGGAAACCGGAGCACCCGGAGGAAACCCACGCGGACACGGGGAGAACATGCAAACTCTGCACAGAAAGGCCCTCACCGGCCACGGGGCTCGAACCCAGGACCTTCTTGCTGTGAGGCGACAGCGCTAACCACTACACCACCGTGCCGCCCAAGCTTCATCATATCAACAAATATATATATATTTTTAAAAAGTTTATTTTTAGTCTGAGATTATATGGAGCGCGCAAGTCCGTGTGAATGAGTTACTATAGATACGATAACGTCTTAGAACGCGTGATTTGAATTACAGCCGGAACTCCTGTCAGAACTCCTGTTATAGAAAATTAATCCACTTTCTGACCAATCAGATTCGAGAATTCAACCGCTGTAAACATGAACTACACATGACCGAGCTTTTTTTTTTCAGATTCCTGTAAATTTTTATACACGTTCTCCCATCTCTGTTGTTAGCATTCTGCTTAGCAAAACAGCCTCATGTTAAAGCATTGCTGCTTCCCACTTTCGTTGGCCAGATAACATACTTGCTAGCAATCAACTCATGCATGCTAACATAACATGCTAGCAAGCTTTCACTTTTAATTAGCAAAACAAACAGTGTTCTTTGCTCCTTGATGGATTGTGGAATGATTAGCTGTAATTACTCTCCGGGAGATCATCACCCTCTCGTTATCCTCAGGCTTCAGTAAAGGACACATGCTCATGCCGGATAATCATCACGGCTTTCTGTTTAATTTGCTGGCGATGGAAAGGAACTGTAGAGTTTGTAGGTTTTTCAATCAAATTGTTTGGCTATTCGGAACACAAATACAATCCTGTCCATGAATACGGTTGTGTCGCCATTTATTTACAACCAAGGATATCAGGTATTCTCCAAATTAGAGCAGGTACAGCGTCAGTGTTAATGATTGTGTAACACTGGATAATTACCACACGGATTATCAAATAGTAGGCCATGGTGGGGAAGTCATGGTCTAAAAGTTAGAGAAGCAGCTTTGGGACCTAAAGGTCATTGGTTTGATTCCCTGGAGCATCAGGAATGGCTGAAGTGCCCTTGAGTAAGGCAACGAACCCCTGACTGCTCTGGATATGTTCTACGTCGCTCTGGATGAGAGCGTCTGCTTAATGCCTGTAATATAATCATCTCTATCTGGTTGAATTTAACCACTTTATATTGAATCCAAACACCTTACTTTTATCAACAGTTTCCTCACCATCTGTACAGCATTTCCTACACAATACACTTTACTTGGGTGGGCCGCCCAGCTATATCAATAGCCATCAAAGTATATTTGCTGAGCCATTTTCAAAAATAAGTATGAAAAACAAGAATAATCCATGGGGGAAGATAAATAATAATGAACATAATGTACTGTATTACTAAAAGGAACGCTCATCCTGGAATGCTTAGTCAAATAGCTGACTGCATGAACAGAGAGCTTTGCATCTTACTTGTTATTGTCAACATTCCATGTCATGAAAAGATGAAGTGTTGAGTCCAGGCAATGCATTCAGCTTTTTAATAGCACTTTTAAAAGCAGCCTGTGCTTGTTGCTGATAGATAACATGCGTGATTTATTGATTTAGAGTAGCCAGTCGGCACGGTGGTGTAGTGGTTAGCGCTGTCGCCTCACAGCAAGAAGGTCCTGGGTTCGAGCCCCGGGGCTGGCGAGGGCCTTTCTGTGTGGAGTTTGCATGTTCTCCCCGTGTCCGCGTGGGTTTCCTCCGGGTGCTCCGGTTTCCCCCACAGTCCAAAGACATGCAGGTTAGGTTAACTGGTGACTCTAAATTGACCGTAGGTGTGAATGTGAGTGTGAATGGTTGTCTGTGTCTATGTGTCAGCCCTGTGATGACCTGGCGACTTGTCCAGGGTGTACCCCGCCTTTCGCCCGTAGTCAGCTGGGATAGGCTCCAGCTTGCCTGCGACCCTGTAGAAGGATAAAGCGGCTAGAGATAATGAGATGAGAATGAGATGAGTAGCCAGTTGACCTAATCTACATGTCTTTGAACTGTAGAAGGAAACCAGAGCACTTGGCGGAAACCCATGCAGGGTTTCTGGAGAACTTGCGAACTCCACACAGAAAGGCCTCAGTTGAAATCCAGAACCTTCTTGCTGTAAGGTCACAGTGTTCACCAGCGCACCAACATACTGCAGCATTTCCTTCAGTTACTTTTTTTTTATCAAGTTCCTTTCTCTAGTGATATTCAAATCTTTTCTATCCAGTTGCAACTATCCAAAAATCCCTTCTAGCCCTCATCCTACCATGCTATTTTACACCTTAATCTTACCATGTGGGGTCCGTTTGGACCCCAATACTTTTCTTTAAAATTAAAGCTTATAAAGACAAAATCACCAGATAAGTTTTGTTCAGAACATCTTGTATTAATAACAGCAATACACTAAAGGGCCCAAGGCATAAAGAACACACTTAACCTTCATCCTACCAGCCAATTTTACATACACAAACTACCAGGCGGGGTCCGTATGGACCCCAGGAGGGAATACCTTGAAATCAATGCAGTAAGAACCAATTCAATGCAGCAAACAGACATAACTTTATTGAAGAACAAAATCCACTATGGCTGAATATCAATGATGTATTATAAATGCAATAACATTGCAATAATATTGCAATAACTAGCATACATGTAGCAAATTATAGCGCCACAAAAAAAATTGGCATTATATACATGATTTTTGCAGCTCATGCAGCTGTAAAACATTCTGGATTACAACTTAGGTCTTTTCTTACAGAATTTAAAACAAAAAAGTAATTGTAAAATAATTTAGGGCTTTTGTTTTGCAGCCTGTGCTTATTGCAGCAGTGGGGTCCACACGGACCCCAAGAAGGAATGCCTTGGTAGTTTCATTATGGAACATAAAAGAAATAAAAGAAGTTAACTTTCAGTGTGCTATTCAATTATAAAATGAAAGACAGATAAACTTTACTCTGGGGTCCGGTTGGACCCCAGTAACAAATTAATTATACCTTCACAATGCAAAAAGCTGATCTTCCGGTGCTTTAGTGTTTTAATTAAGACATAAATTCCGACAAATTCATAAAACGGTGAGGCAGTATGTCACATATTTTTAAAATGGCAAACAAACATATAGGTGCGGGGTCCAGATGGACCCCATTTGGTAGGATGAAGGCTAGACTCACTGTAACTCATACTAAAACAACCTCAGGTTCTTGGTGGAATGTGGATGTGGACTTCACTGGAAATTCTTTGTCTTCGTGAGCTGCTACTGTTGTAAACATTACACCGCTACCTTTGCTGCCCATCCTAGTATGTTTGTAACGTTATCATCGTTTGTTCATGTTTGTGATGATCAGGGCCACGTTAACCCTTGCCGAGGCCCTGGGCAGACACCCCCCCGAGGCCCCACCCCGGCCTGTTGTCAACTGCGCTCAGCAAATTCACCCCCTCAGACGTGCCTGTCTAACTAGACACAGAAACTTAAATAATGACAGTGGTACAATTAGAAATACTATTGAACGATAAAACTTTATATCCATCAACACCTATTTAATCGAGAAAAAGCAATGGTGAAATAGGCAATTGTATGGTGAAAAAATCCATCAGACATCACGGTTAACAAGTCTGGTTAACTAAAGTTTAGCCTCAAGAAGCCTTTGAATGACTGAGCCAATGAACAACATGTCAAGAACATAACCTAGGCCTACAGCAGTTTCTTCAGTATTCAGAACAAGAACATTCATTTGGTATATAACCGTTCGTTTTCATTTTGGAACCCAGGCAACTTTTAACTTGTGAAAACAAAGAGCGATAACAAAGAAAGAAAAATATCTTGCTTCTCAGAAATAAATCTCAAAATGTTAGGCTATGTGAAACATTTCATCCTTTCACACACGTAATGTCCCAAACAGCAGTGGCACACAGCTTTGCGTATTCAGTTTGACAGCCATGGGTCAACTTACAAGGGCACTTTCCTACTTTTCTGGAAAGCGAAGTCATTAATTGAATCATTGAACTCAAGCTGGCGTAGCGTGTGAAGACATGGTGGACAGTGATCATATTGACAATGACGGGTGATTTATGCGACGGGACAAGGTGGGCTTCCTTACGGGTGGCGAAATGCATCAAAAATGTTATCAATATGATCAAAACTTCTGAAAATATTGTTTCATATTTTCCGATCTCGCTACCTCCGAGGCCCCCTAGTGGCCGAGGCCCTGGGCAGCTGCCCATGAAGCCCATTAGGATAACGCGTCCTTGGTGATGATATCAACGATGCTTATAAAACACATAGAAGTACAAGGCATTGCTAACCACAAGTACACCAAACAACCTTTCCAAAATAGCTACTCTGTCTTTCCGTTTGTAAGAGCAATGTGATAAATACTGACAGTGAATGAGATTTTATGGGAAATTCATCCCTAAAATTCGTTACTTCCTCAGAAGGAACAACAACTATGGGATTTTTTATTTTATTTTTCACTTTTACTATATGCAGTATGGACATATATAAGCATCTGCAAATGCACTTTTTCGGCATTAACTTTTATATATTTTTTAAATGGCTGATTACTTCTGCTAACTTTGTTGGAGAAGGTAATGTTTTTGCATCTGTTTGTTTCTTTGTTTGTTCGCAATGTAACTCAAAACTTATTGAACAGATTTGGATGAAATTTGGTGAAAAGGTGAGCCATGGGCCAAGGAACAATGCATTAGATTTTGACACAAATCTGGATATGTATGTGGATCCAGGATCCAGATATGTGTGCGGATCCAGGATTTTTTTTTTGCCTATTTTTAATGTAACTCAAAAAATACTGAACAGATTTTGATGAAATTTGGAGTAAAGGTGAGGCATGGGCCAAGGGACAATTCATTAGATTTTAATGCAAATTCGTGTATGTATGTGGATCCAGGATCCAAATATGTATGCAGAGCCAGGATTTTTTGTCTCTTCCCAATGTAACTCAAAAAGTAGGAAACAGATTTGGATGAAATTGGTGGAAAGATGAGCCATGGGCCAAGGAACAGTTCATTAGATTTTGACACAAATCTGGATATGCAGATATCCAGATATGTGTGCGGATCAGGGATTTTTTTTTGCCTGTTCCTAATGTAACTCTAAAAGTATTGAACAAATTTGGATGAAATTTGGAGTAAAGGTGAGCCATGGGCCAAGGAACAATTGTTTAGATTATGATGCAAATCCTAATATGTATGTGGATCCAGGATCCAAATATGTATGCAAATCCAGGATTTTTTTGTCTCTTCCCAGTGTAACTCAAAAAGTAGGAAACAGATTTGGATGAAATTTGGTGGAAAGGTGGACCATGGGCCAAGGAACAATGCATTACATTTTGACATAAATTTGGATATGTATGTGGATCCAGGATCTAGATATGTGTGCAGATCCAGGATTTTTTTTTTTTTTTTGCCTGTCCTAATGTAACTCAAAAAGTATTGAACAGATTTGGATGAAATTTGGAGTAAAGGTGAGCCATGGGCCAAGGAACAATTGATTTTGGTGCAAATCTGGATATGTATGTGGATCCAGGATCCAAATATGTATGAAGATCCAGGATTTTTTGTCTCTTCCCAATGTAACTCAAAAAGTACTAAACAGATTTGGATGAAATTTGGAGGAAAGGTGGGCCATGGGCCAAGGAACAATTCATTAGATTTTGTTGCCAATCTGAATCTGTGGCTTGGTGGAGGTATGCCATTCTAGTTAATACTATGACAGCAAATTTCAAAAACTACTCCAAATACAACTTGTCCTACACATAAATCCAGTAAATGGTGCCACAACTTTGTGTTCTCTTCCCATTGCTCTATCTGTCATTGAATCTATATGCATTTATTCATTTGTTCATCTTCAGAGAATATCCTGGGAATACTGGGAATGAAGTAAGAATACAGACTGGATGGGAAACCAGTCCATTGCAGGGCACCACACACACTCTCTCTCTCTCTCTCTCTCTCTCTCTCTCTCTATCTCTCTCTCTCATTCAGATCATTCAGACCGAGGAGTAATTTGAATTTGATTTGAGAATAAAAGTAACACCACCTACAAGCATGTTTTTGGACAGCAGGAGGAAACTGGAGAACCCTGAAAAAATTCACACCCACACAGAGAAAATATGAAACTCCATGCAAACAGTATAGGTAACTCGAGATCTGGATTGAACTGGGAACACAGGATCCATGCGACAATACTCCACGACCAACAGCCTTGATTTGATTTAGTATTTTTGACAAAATTCTGTCTAAAATTTCTGCATGTATGTAGACAGCCGGCAGTTTTCACATCAGGAAGTTTTCAAAACAGACCTTTTCAAATTCTTTAAATATCTCTTAATACCTCTCTAATTTCTCAGAATCAGAGCGCTTGATGTGATGCATCGAATCTCCATGAAATGAGTAAGAATAAATTCTTTCAGAGCCATGAGGTGATTCAGGGAGTCAGATTGAATCAGTGGTAGATTTTATTTCAAGCCTCAACCATCAACATGGCAACCTCAGACTCTGTCAAATACACCATTTAGCTATTCCTAACCACTTCCCTTCTTCTCTCAGTGATTGGTCTGAATAATAGATATGTTGGCTCTCATGTGGGGCTTATAAAAATGCATTCTACCAAGGATGCGCCACTCTGAACAACCCCACGCCTTCCCGCTGTCGACTGAGTGCTCGGGTGACTTGGTGAAAGTGCCTTTGTGATGTGTCTAGACTTCTACTGGAAAGGTATGCGTGCTTGCATGCACATCATTCACCTTAAGAACTTCCTGTAGCAGAGTGTGTGATCTCAGAAGGTTGGATGTATCTACAGAAGATATTTTCTTGCCCCAGGTTTGTCTATTCTGTCTCGTCTGGGTTTCCTTTTTTGTGTTTTTCCATTGGTTTGGACTCTTGTTTCAACCGATTCCCAAAATTCCTCATTAAAATCCCCACCTCTGTTCTCTCCCCTCCTCTCTCAGGCATTTCCCTCCTGTCTCCCCTCTTCTCCATCTCCTCCCTCCTTCTCTCTCTCTCTCGTTCTCTCTTGCTCTCACCCAGTGCCTCCTCCTCAGATGTATTCTTCAGTCAGTGGGCTGGAACTGCAGCGGCTGCTGGAGGAGTCCAGACTAAGAGAGGGAGATAGAGAAAGGGGGAGAGAGAGAGAGAGAGAGAGAGAGAGAGAGAGAGTGGAAAGGGAGCGGGTGGAGGGGCCGAGCAGCGTCTGGGTCAGTGTGGTCTGTCATCTCAGATAATCTAAGAGCGAGCAAGCGCATGAGACCGAGTGTGTGCATGTATGTGTGTGTGTATGAGAGAGAGAGAGAGAGAGAGAGAGAGAGAGAGAGAGAGAGAAGGAGCGCAGCAGGAGCGAGGAGGTAGAGATGTCAGAGGATGTGGTTTTCCTGAGCTTGCAGAACACAGCGCAGGCATAGTTTGAGCATGACCTCAACGCAGGCACGCAAAACGAGCTCTCGGTGCTCTGCTTAGCCCTGTGCAGGACTGGAACCAGTGGGATTCTGAGAAAACAGAGCCACACAATAAAAGTGCTCTCAGAAGAACAGATCACGGACTCGTTGTATTCTGGAGCTCCAGGACATCACGCAGGAATTTGGGAATTTTTGCGCGCAAGCTCGTTCTCATCCTTTCCTCGCTTCATGCCGTTCGTGAACTTCGCAGAGAAGACGTTCTCTCCTCTCATCGTTGAGACTTAACGCACCTGTGGATCCACAACGGCCAAGCAGGTAAGATCTCGACCTACATACCGGATCTTTCTCAGACTTCTCAGAGACTTGGTTAAAGTTCAGATGGTTCAGCGTTGTCGTTTATGGTTTTTTTTGTTTTGTTTTCTGTCTTAATGCTTAAAGAATTTCCGACAGATTCAATACAGCAAAACCATCATGATTCAGAATAAATAGCCAGTACGGTGTATCAGCTTTCCGTCTAAGCAATATCGACAGAACTGATCATGAATCTCTAAAATTCTTCCCAGACTTAAGGCAAGTGTGTGCACAGGTGGAAGTGTGTCTATACGTATAAGAGAAGCAAATGGTGCAACAATTATTATTATTTTTTTTTTGTAATTATTCACTGACAAACACTTTGTGACTCTCGGGGGAACTGGAGCTCCCAAAGGTGCTTTTTAATATATATTTTTAAATGATTATTGAATACAAACCAATACGCTCATGAATCTTTTCAAAACTGAACATCATGTTAATCCAATTTAAATCGGATCAAAACATTGTTATCTGTTTAAGCCTGAGACGATGAAGAAGACAGTTTATAAAGGGCATGTCAGCGGTGATGATCAATCATGGCAAGCCACAAGCCTCATAACTTCCCACAAAACAAACACACACACACACACACACATATACACACACACCCTCCTTAAACCTCTCCTCTCACAGATCAGCGATTCGGTTCTCTGCGAGTCCAAGTCACATGAGCAAAGCGTGATCTGGATGGCAGCTCTGAGACTTGATCGCTCGACTCGTCTTCTTTTTTCACTTCTTTAACAAGCCGTTTGTGTCAAATTTGCCCTTGTTACTACTCAGAGAATGGAGGTCAAGGGTATTTCAGAAAAGAAAAGAGGGCGAATGAGGGTAAGAGGGAGACAGAAAGAGAGAGAGAGAGAGGGAATGTGGGCAAGTGGTAGGAAAGAGAGAAAAGGGCAGAAGGGGCAAACTGTCATTAATCAGTTCCAGCGGCTGCCTGCGAGGCAGGCTGTGTTGGGTCATGCTGGGTCTCAGGAACACGCGCACAGAGGAGCTTGTTGTCGCTGTGGAATCTGGAACATCGTGAGATCTACTGCCAGATCTATCTTTACAGTCTGCTGTATGATGTTTCGACTCAGTAAATACCATGTGTTTGAGTGTCGCTCTTCCCTGCTGCATGAAGTTTTTTCCAGCGATCTTTATTGACATAGAAACCTACATTGCGGTCATACATCTCATCTCATCTCATCATCTCTAGCCGCTTTATCCTGTTCTACAGGGTTGCAGGCAAGCTGGAGCCTATCCCAGCTGACTACGGGCGAAAGGCGGGGTACACCCTGGACAAGTCGCCAGGTCATCACAGGGCTGACACATAGACACAGACAACCATTCACACTTACATTCACACCTACGGTCAATTTAGAGTCACCAGTTAACCTAACCTGCATGTCTTTGGACTGTGGGGGAAACCGGAGGAAACCCACGCGGACACGGGGAGAACATGCAAACTCCACACAGAAAGGCCCTCGCCGGCCACGGGGCTCGAACCCGGACCTTCTTGCTGTGAAGCGACAGCGCTAACCACTACATCACCGTGCTGCCTCGCGGTCATACATGTCATGGTGATATAAAATAGAGTCATACACTCAAAAATGCTCATGAGAAACATTTCCTTGTCAAGTTACAACTCAACTCGTCATTCATTCATTAACTGATTCATTCGTTCATTTTCAACTCTGCCAACGCTGGATGTAAGGCAGTGAGTGATACAACTTGGACAGAATGTTGGTCCATCACAAGGCATCCTGTACACACATTCATACCTCGGGGCAAATTAGCATATCCATTCCATCCAATGACACAGTGTGAGGAGTTGGGAGGAAACCAGAAAACCAAGAGGAAACCAATACAGACAGAACTCTATAGCTGATTTCAGAATCGAACCCTGGAGCTGTGCTACCCAGTGTACGCATTTTTTCATGCAAGAAAACCAATGCTAGCATGTGCATGTACACAAGCTTCTCAAGTTACTTAAAGAAGCATTATTAGCTCATCTAGCCAACAGACGATGAGTTTACGCCATCATGTGTTGTACGTCGTTTGTCCATCCGGCGTCGTCCACATTTCACAAAAATCGCTTCTTGTCTCTCAATTCTTCACCAATATTTATTCTTTTTGGCAGGAAGATAGGTCTGCCTGGGGTGTATATAGTGTCTACCCAGATTTGCATAATTGCAATTAATAATGAAGATATGGAGTAATTAATCAATCTCTAACAAGCAGTTTCCACACAAATCGTTTCTTCTCCCTCAATTCTTCACTGATTTTGATTCTTTCTGGCATGAAGGTAGGGGTACCTAGGGTGCATATAACTCTACCCAGATTTCCTTCATTACAATTATTAATTAAATTATGTACTAATTAAGGCTTAATGAGCAGTTCAACAAAAATCACTTCTTCTTGGTCAATTCCTCGCAGTTTTGGATTCTTTCTGGCTAATAGGTCAGTATTCCTAGGGTATATATATATATATATCTTGCATCTATTGTATGTAGCTTGCAACATTTATTGCGCAAGGTGGCCCACTTTAGATTGTTTCTTCTGGACTAGACGGGGCTGCAGTGAGCTATGCCGTCATTGATGGTCTCGTTTAAGTCTCCATTCTTAAGAAAATGGTACTACCAATGTATACATCTACTGTTACCCCTTTTCCACCAAATCAGTTCCAGGGCTGGTTCGGGGCCAGTGCTGGTGCTGGTTCACAACTCGTTTAACTTGCGAGCCAGCTGAGAACCAGTTTGCTTTTCCATAGCTCGCGGTGCTAAGCGGAGCCACATCATTACGTCGCTGTATACGTCATTACATCGCTGTATACGTCAGTTACGGCGCTACGTTTACATAAACCTTGGCGCGAATATCAAAGCAAAAACAACATGGAAGAAGCAGCAGCAGCAACAACAACAATAATAATAATAATAATGGATGACTTCGCATTTGTACAGCTGCTGCTTCTCGTCGCTTAAAAATGGCGATCTTTCGCGGTCTTGTTATTGTTGTTGGTCTTAACAACTCCGCCCCCCCGCTGATGTAAGCGGTTCTTTCCTCTGGCCCAGCAGAGAGTTGGTGCTAGCCTGGAACCGGTTTTTCTGGCCCCAGAGCCAGTTCTTTGTCAGTGGAAACAGAAAACCCAGTTCCAAACTAAGCACTGGCCCCGAACCAGCCCTGGAACTGCTTTGGTGGAAAAGGGGCATGTATGGTACTTTTAGTACAGATTTTTCATCAGGAAACAAGAAATGGTTCTGTGTGAAAATCTGCATACAGTATTTGCAACTCGACCATGAGTTGTCTAAAATTACACGATGGGGAAAGAAGGTACATGCTAAATGTTCAAACAATGTACAACCCCAATAACAAGGAAAGGTAAGTTTTGTTTGTTTGTTTTGAGAGTATACCCATTTTTTAAAGAATATTAGGAAAAGAAATCACCATTGTAGCTGTACTGAATACACAAGTTTCCCAACAACTTCCAATGTCATTGTCTACCTTGTATATTTAAATAATATTGGGTGGCATTGAGTGGTATATCAAATATATTCCATTTAGCTAACATGATATTGAAGTTGAAGATGAGTAGCTGAATGGAATATATCTTTTGTGATGGAATAAAAACATGTGCTCTATTCCCTTCTAGCAGGTTGTGTTCATTTGGTTTGATAGCATGCAATATTGCTAGCATATCGCTTATCTTATATGTACAACCCCGATTCCCAAAAAGTTGGGACAAAGTACAAATTGTACATAAAAACGGAATGCAATGATGTGGAAGTTTCAAAATTCCATATTTTACTCAGAATAGAACATAGATGACATATCAAATGTTTAAACTGAGAAAATGTATCATTTAAAGAGAAAAATTAGGTGATTTTAAATTTCATGACAACAACACATCTCAAAAAAGTTGGGACAAGGCCATGTTTACCACTGTGAGACATCCCCTTTTCTCTTTACAACAGTCTGTAAACGTCTGGGGACTGAGGAGACAAGTTGCTCAAGTTTAGGGATAGGAATGTTAACCCATTCTTGTCTAATGTAGGATTCTAGTTGCTCAACTGTCTTAGGTCTTTTTCGTCGTATCTTCCGTTTTATGATGCGCCAAATGTTTTCTATGGGTGAAAGATCTGGACTGCAGGCTGGCCAGTTCAGTACCCGGACCCTTCTTCTACGCAGCCATGATGCTGTAATTGATGCAGTATGTGGTTTGGCATTGTCACGTTGGAAAATGCAAGGTCTTTCCTGAAAGAGACGTCGTCTGGATGGGAGCATATGTTGCTCTAGAACCTGGATATACCTTTCAGCATTGATGGTGTCTTTCCAGATGTGTAAGCTGCCCATGCCACACGCACTAATGCAACCCCATACCATCAGAGATGCAGGCTTCTGAACTGAGCGCTGATAACAACTTGGGTCGTCCTTCTCCTCTTTAGTCCGAATGACAGGGCGTCCCTGATTTCCATAAAGAACTTCACATTTTGATTCGTCTGACCACAGAACAGTTTTCCACTTTGCAACAGTCCATTTTAAATGAGCCTTGGCCCAGAGAAGACATCTGCGCTTCTGGATCGTGTTTAGATACGACTTCTTCTTTGAACTATAGAGTTTTAGCTGGCAACGGCGGATGGCACGGTGAATTGTGTTCACAGATAATGTTCTCTGGAAATATTCCTGAGCCCATTTTGTGATTTCCAATACAGAAGCATGCCTGTATGTGATGCAGTGCCGTCTAAGGGCCCGAAGATCACGGGCACCCAGTATGGTTTTCCGGCCTTGACCCTTACGCACAGAGATTCTTCCAGATTCTCTGAATCTTTTGATGATATTATGCACTGTAGATGATGATATGTTCAAACTCTTTGCAATTTTACACTGTTGAACTCCTTTCTGATATTGCTCCACTATTTGTCGGCGCAGAATTAGGGGGATTGGTGATCCTCTTCCCATCTTTACTTCTGAGAGCCGTTGCCACTCCAAGATGCTCTTTTTATACCCAGTCATGTTAATGACCT
This sequence comes from Neoarius graeffei, assembly GCF_027579695.1. NCBI lineage: Eukaryota > Metazoa > Chordata > Actinopteri > Siluriformes > Ariidae > Neoarius > Neoarius graeffei. The sequence continues at coordinate 59,130,682 of NC_083587.1, forward strand.
ATTGCCAATTGACCTAATGAGTTGCAATTTGGTCCTCCAGCTGTTCCTTTTTTGTACCTTTAACTTTTCCAGCCTCTTATTGCCCCTAGCCTGGGCCCGCCCATCCTAAGTGTGACGCAACACAGGGGGCTGTTGTGAACTTAGTCTGGCAAGGCAAGCTATCTCCAGCTCTTCCAAGCTCCCGAAAAATCGTGAGCCAATCAACTTTGAGCATCTCCAACGGCCCTGGGTAGAGGCGTGTTCAAGGCAGTGACGTAGTAGAACTGCGACCGGAAGCCATAGATTGTTTACAGAATCTATGCCGGAAGCGCTTCATTCACTAGAAACATTACGAACATGGAGCAGCGGCAAGCCTTTGACACAGCGGTAGATGCTGTATTGAAAGCATTCAACGGGAAGTTCTCATTGAAAACGGAGCAAAGAGCAGCCCTGGAGGTATTTATTCTCCTCCTTCTTCTTCCTGTTACTCAAGCAGTTTCCGTTGCGTCACATACGTCAGAGTAAAGAGTGATGTGATTGGTTTAAGCTTCGTCACAGCCTTTTTCTGGCTTCAACCAGTAGCAAACTGAGGCATTTCAGGGAGGCGGGTCAACCACGCGCTTTGGGAAATGGTTGGGCTTAATATCTATGCCAGACCAATGCTCGCAGGGCTTTGAAGTTGCGTTAGCCAGACTATATTGCCCCTGTCCCAACTTTTTTGAGATGTGTTGCTGTCATGAAATTTCAAAATGTCTCACTTTCGACATTTGATATGTTGTCTATGTTCTATTGTGAATACAATATCAGTTTTTGAGATTTGTAAATTATTGCATTCCGTTTTTATTTACAATTTGTACTTTGTCCCAACTTTTTTGGAATCGGGGTTGTACTATGTCACGCTACGAAAAAAAAGCCAGCCAACATTATTATTATCCATACACATTCCTTTCGGGTGTTCAACGCGTCTATCTCTTTCAGAATTCTCTCAAAATCTTCCGTATTTAACAAAGCAAACTTTGCAGCCATGTTTGTTTACAAATTGTCCCAGACACTCGCTAGCATGGAAATTTTACGTCTCCGACGTGTGACGTCATGTTGTCTTGACAACCATGCAATATCGTAAACCATATTCAACGCTCGTTCTCCATTGCGTAGAGTGACATAGTACACATAGGATAAGCGATATGCTAACAATATTGCATGCTGTCAAACCAAATGAACACAACCCGCTAGAAGGGAATGGAACACGTTTTTATTCCATCGAAAACGTGTCAAATGATCTTTGATGATTTTTGCTTTGAAAAAAATCGATACAAATCAACCTTTAGGTGACAAACCTATACGTCAAACCTGCTGTTAAAGGAATTATTATATATTATTCAGACAGAGTCTATATCAAGCTCAGACATTTGCCATATCTCATGTGATGTGTTTGTCATGGCAGCTCGGATTCCCCGTACTGCCTTGTGTGCACGATGCACACTGTATATTGATTTTCCCACAATTAAAGTTCTATCAGATCTGTTTTGATGAATCAGCTTGTATACCAGTTTGACTCTTTGCCATAATGGCTAAGACCAACTCTTCTGACGGTCCTGAAAGCCATAACAACCCATTAACGGTCTGTTCCGTCCGTCTGTCTGTCTGTCTTGAGCTAACAGCACCATTTGGGTTCACATTGATGAGTCATGAGTGTCTATGTGTGTTATAAATCAGACGATTTTGTTAATTAATTCCAGTCATCAGTACCTACAAGCTGGCAGATGTCCTTGCTTTTGAAGGTGCATGATTAATAGATCACATGAAAGCTTCAATATTTTGATAACCCGATTAGGACTGAGAATCCTCTTGCAGCCAATTAAGTTTAATTGAGCTAATTAGGCTGGCTTGGCACATCTGAAACGCAATTACGCCATACTGCTTGGAAGTGGTTTTGAAATGACTGACACCTTTTCCTTTTCCTCAAGTAGCTACAGTATATACTGTATTTTTTTTTTCTTTCGCCACCCTTGTCTTGGCGAGAGCTCTCGCGGCCCGTGTAATTAGGGCAGTGGTTCTCCTGCAGCGTTCCTCCTCACTCGAGGCTCGCGCTCCAGCGAAAAATGAAGTTGGCTCTCTTCTTATGAGGCAGACTTCAAATCAGATGAAAAAGAGAAACAAAAAAAAAAAAGAGAGAGAGTCGGCTTAGCCGGGTGCTTTGACGGAAGATGAATGGCAATTTCTGCCCCTTGCCGCTACGCCCTGCCACTTTGAATGGATTACGCTCTTGTGGTTCAAGCGAAGATTAGCTTCCTCTCTTTCCCGACGTGCTGACTGGAGCCCTGGGCGCAAACCTTGCCACTTTGTCATGAGACAGAATATTAAAAGGCAATCTGAGCAAAAGGTGTCAGGAAGCCGTAGGCCTGCAGCTGTTTAGCAGGCCACTGACGGTTAAGCAGGAACGGGGAAAGAAGCAGCTTGGATATTTCTCGAAGATGAATCGACTCGCTTTGTTAATGGGTGGTCGTGGCTGGTAATTGCGGCTGTATTGATTCGGTAATGTTCAAGAAGGAGATGTCAATATCCTGTTCGAGGGAGGAAAACGAACTTGGCTTCCATGTGCCCTAATAAAGTCCGGCCTGGGAGCAAATTTAGATCTTGCTGTGATTATTCCACTGGAATGTTCACATGCTGCCTAGGAAAATAATGTCTCTGTGTGGTCTTTATTATTTATTGAGTTATTTACTCACTTTTATAGACTTTATCCTGTGCCTATAAAACTATAAAACCTGCAGAATATGCCAGTAAAGGCGCAAGCCGAATGAAGGAAATGATTTGTCCGGCTAAATCTAAATTAGAAAAGCGGAGAGATAGGGAGAAGGGGGAGAGGAAAGGATAAAGACAGAAAGGGGGTGAGCAAGAGAGCAATAGAGAGAGAGAGAGATTGTCGTCTTTTATTCTGCCTTGTATGAAATGGTTGTCAAGGGGCTGGTTCCCATGGCAATCCTATCGGCCGGGGCCGGGCTCCCAGTGTGGTCATGGCCAGGTCTCGAGATGCTGAGCAGATGGATTTTTGTCTCTTGTCCCTTTGAATGCTGGTTAAAGACATAGAAATGTTTGAATTTTCCAAAAGAAAATGGCAATTGTGTTTCCGGCAAAACACAATTGGCAAAGAGACTTGAACACACATAGAAATCGATTTGTATTGCTCTGTATAGCGTCCTTACACTAATATTTCGACGTCTGGATTGAAAATGTGCAAGCGAGCAAGCAAAGAAATGAATAAATAAATAAATAAAAAGCTGTGCCTCAGCAACTCTAGGCTAGTTTTCTAAAAATGAACCATTGCATCTTCTGTAGCAGATCCCCTGTTGCTGTTTATCCAATCAAATGCGTTTATATCAACTGTTTAGCTGAAAGCAGCTCATCAGGCCAGAGACGAGCTACAGGGCATTCGCAGAATTATTATCTCATCTCATCTCATTATCTCTAGCCGCTTTATCCTTCTACAGGGTCGCAGGCAAGCTGGAGCCTATCCCAGCTGACTACGGGCGAAAGGCGGGGTACACCCTGGACAAGTCGCCAGGTCATCACAGGGCTGACACATAGACACAGACAACCATTCACACTCACATTCACACCTACGGTCAATTTAGAGTCACCAGTTAACCTAACCTGCATGTCTTTGGACTGTGGGGGAAACCGGAGCACCCGGAGGAAACCCACGCGGACACGGGGAGAACATGCAAACTCCACACAGAAAGGCCCTCGCCGGCCACGGGGCTCAAACCCAGGACCTTCTTGCTGTGAGGCGACAGCGCTAACCACTACACCACCGTGCCGCCAGAATTATTATTACTTTTTAATTATTATTATTATTATTATTATCTCATCCTGCCAACAGGTGATGAGTTTATGCCATCATGTGTCATCCATCATCCATCCAGTGTCGTCGTCCACATTTCACGAAAATCGCTTCTTCTCTCTCGATTCTTCGCCGATTTTTTTCTTTTTGGCAGGAAGGTAGGTCTGCCGGAGTTGCATATACTGTAGCTTCTACACAAATTTGCATAACTGCAGTTAATAATGAAGATATGGAGTAATTAGTCAATCCCTAACGAGCAGTTTCCACACAAATCGCTTCTTCTCCCTCAATTCTACACCAATTTTCATTCTTTTTGGCAGGAAGGTAGGGGTACCTAGGGTGCATATAACTTCTACCTAGATTTGCTTCATTACTATTATTAATGAAGTTATGGACTAATTAAAGGGGAACTGAAGTCATTTTGAAATTGCTTTATTTCTTAATTAATGTGTTATTCAATTACGTTTTCGGTTTTAGTAACCTTATATCGTGACTCGTATTGACAACTAATTGCAATTAAATATTATACTTATCGGCCTGGGCGGCACAGTGGTGTAGTGGTCAGCGCTGTCGCCTCACAGCAAGAAGGTTCTGGGTTCGAGCCCAGCAGCCGGTGAGGGCCTTTCTGTGTGGAGTTTGCATGTTCTCCCTGTGTCCGCGTGGGTTTCCTCCGGGTGCTCCGGTTTCCCCCACAGTCCAAAGACATGCAGGTTAGGTTAACTGGTGACTCTAAATTGACCGTAGGTGTGAATGTGAGTGTGAATGGTTGTCTGTGTCTATGTGTCAGCCCTGTGATGACCTGGCGACTTGTCCAGGGTGTACCCCGCCTTTCGCCCGTAGTCAGCTGGGATAGGCTCCAGCTTGCCTGCGACCCTGTAGAACAGGATAAAGTGGCTAGAGATAATGAGATGAGATGAGATGAGATGAGATGAGATGAGACTTATCGGCCTATGCGGTTTTTAGCCGTGTTGAATTTAGTTCGTTTGGTCCACAGCAGGCGTCGCTTATCCGTGCGATCTTCACAAGACTTGTGCAAGACTTCGAAATGTGACGTGTCAGCCAGGTGTCAGTGCCGTCATTTTGAAAACTGTTTTCCAAACGAAATATTGCACAAAAACGAGTTTAAATGACGATTACTGCCTACTTTTTTCAAACTTTCCTGATTGCTATCAAAACAAACAAAACTTCCGGCTTGATTACATCAGCATTCGAAAGAGGGCGCGCGCGTCTTTTGACAACGTTGGCAGATGTTACCCTGTGTCCAAAATTTCTCCCTACTCACTATATAGGGCACTATATAGTGCGGATGCCATTTTGTAGTGCTGTCCTGAAACCTTAGTGAGGATTATTTACACCCTATATAGTGCACTCAAAGTATCCCACAATGCATCACGAAAAGTAGTGAACAACGATGGTCACTAACCAAAGCAATATATCCCATCATGCATTGTGGTCGCGCTGAAAGAAATCAAATTAAAAGTCTCAAATTTGATTTAATTAAAGGCAGCGGCAAAGAAGAAAGTATTCAGCCTTGATTTAAAAAAAAAAGATGCAGCAGACACAAAGTTCTTTGTATTGATTAATATGGGAAATGCGCTCAGTATAATATGGATTTATAATAAACATACACGCACGTGTTTATTATTTTGAATGAAAACCCACCAGCCGACTGGTCTGGCACGTTTTAATCGTGCAACAGTAACGACGTAAATACCAGCATGACGGACTAGTGTCCGAAAGTGTTTTTTCATTTTACCAATGAGCTCACTGTACAGTCCTCTATATAATAATTCCCTATATAAGGAGTAGGGAGTAGTGAACGAGTGAGCGATTTCGGACACAGAGTTGGTCGCTTTGATTTCCACTATACGTTTTACTTCTGTCCTATGATGTCTCGCACAGGTCTCAACGAATCTTGTTTACGGCCATTGCTTTGACATATAGACTGATATATATTACAGAGCATATTTCAAACACTCATAACTTGCTATCGCAGTGACAAAATAGCGATCAGAAATGCATTCCGATATTTAATTAAATGAAATAAATAGAATTTTGATCATAAAAAATTTGCCTTCAGTTCTCCTTTCTTTCTGGCAAATATTTGAGCTGGCCTGGTTGAGAGTAGAACTGCGCAAGGTGGCCCACTTTAGATCGTTCCTTCTGGGCTAGACGGGGCAGGAGTGAGCTACGCCGTCATCGACGGTCTTGTTTAGTTTATATAAATGTGTCCAACAATGTTAGCTTATTTATTAAAGCCAGAGAGCTTTCCGAGTTGAAATTACTTTTAAGTCGACTTGTTTTGAAGTTATCGAGGTTTGGATTAAACCTATTTTAATTCAAGTAGCAAGTTAAATTTGAGAACCTCTGGCCCACCCTACCCCCACCAATCCCCGCCCCCTTGATAACCACTATCCGATGATACCTCCATTACTGCTACATCTTTCCCATTACTCTCTCACCTCCTTATTTGCTCTCTCCCGACCAAATCCAGGATTACGGATATGACATGTGACCTCATATCGACTTGCAAAGTATCTCATCACCTGCAAAGGCTTAGCAGTCTTTCATACTGAAACTATAGAGATCGCATGGCATTGAAACGAAGCAAATAGGAACTGAGAGTTAAATACAGACCCGCGTGGGCAACAAAAATAGTTTTGTTTTTTTTCCTCAGGACACAAACTGACTTTTCCACTGTGAGCTAAACGTTTGCTTTAATGTGCTTTCCTTCAATGGCTTGGGTTTTGATTCCTGTTTTCTTCATCTCGCACACACATGCATACACACAATGCTCCCGCCCAGGTGAAGAGGGTTATGCAGGAAGCGCAGGAAGGAAACAAGAAGTCCAAACAGGGTATCACAGAGAGAGGCTTCCCTGCTGATCGGACAAAAATACGAGGCAGGAAGCTGCGCCTTGGTGCTCTTTGTCACTTAACGAGAATAAAGGTCACTCAAGCTTGTCGTTCCGAGTCTTCAGTTTGTATCACTGCTAAGTGAGCTCTGTGTAATTAAACACTGTCGTTTCCAGACAATGAATTAGCAGAATGAGCGAGCTATTCTGCACCAGTTTAGCAAAAACACTGTGGATCGTGAGGACCGACTGACCAGGGAAGTCCATCAGCACTTCAATCAGCTTGTCAGTACAAGAGCTGTAATGAAGTCTCTGATCTGGTGCCTAAAGATTTCACACTTCATTAGTCAGCCACATACGGTACATCTACATGTCCTTAGACGCCTCCCAAAAACGTCAATCTGTGCAGTTCTATACACGTCTCCACCTATCTCTCTCCACCACCACCTGCTCGTCTTAGTTTTCAGAGTTCGTGCATGTTAATTCTGTTTACAGGATTGTAAGGAACCATGCACGCGACCTGCGGTACAACTGTAACACCTGTTAGAACCATAAAGCAGCTTGCTGTTCAGACGCGTCTCAGGCCGTTAAGAGCAGTGAAACGTGGCAGCGCTGAGACAGACAATATGCACACACTAATTTCTGCGCTCGTACACGGATAATGATGAATTGGAGCTGATGCAGAACTCATAAAGATGTTATTGGGGGTTTTTTCCCCCTCTAAATCATACTTATCATATCATATACACTCACCGGCCACTTTATAAGGAACTCCCATCCACCTGCAGTTTTTAAAGTTGGCTCGAGTCCAAAGATAGGGAATTTTCTTTTCTTTTTTTTCACACTGTACCGTATCACGCAACTTGTATCATATCGTGTGTATACAGATGCACAGTTGGGGGAAGTATCAAGTCTCCAGGACTTTAGTACAACTTCCAAGACAATGTGTGAATAAAAGGTGCAAACAGACATCTTTCCATCTAGCACAACCATGCTCGTCATCACGGGCGATTGCTCTAAGACAACGAGGGAGGCTCAGCCTCCTCTAAAAATGACGAACATCGTGTAGGATGAATTGCGCTAGGGTTATGTTATAGCCGACCTTATAACATTGCTATTTCAGATCCAGAATCATAGAAATATATGTGCTCCACCCAACTACAGTGCGAAATCATTCTGTTATAACTTTCCCCATTTTGCCTAATGTGTGCGTGAGTTTTTCCCCCTCGTGACAGCGCGATGCAGCCCAGCCTCAGTGGACTTCAATGGCATTTGGGAGCTATGCGCTTTTCAATCTCAAAATGCAAGACGGTTATTGGACAAATACTGCGAAAACGCCCGCCCACAGACTCCGAGCCTCACAGTGGGAGGGACATGGCAGTTTCCGAGAGGAGACTGGTGATTGGTGAAAGCGGACGGATATTTTCTTTGATTGACAGCTCGTTTCAAATATAGACAAGCAGCGGTGAATCTCGGTTCAGTCCCATGCGGATTCGCAAGTGCTGTGGTGTATTGTAAGAGATCAGCTTACATTTCAATTTCATTCATTACATACGGTTTCTACCAGCTTTTTTAGTTTGTATATATTTTCATTGTAAATAAAGTGTAAATATAGTGTTGTCAAGTTTGCTATCTTAGTTCCAGAAATTTTGTTTATTTGAGTGACTGAACTTGAACTTGAGGGGGCTAGTCAGCTAGCAAGAAAGCTGTGCACGGATGCCAAGCATTGCTGATTTAATTTTGGCGAAGCCATTTGCCAGTCTTCCTTTCGAGGAAAAAATTAAAATTAAAGAGCAGGGTAGACCAACGCCTCAAATTGACTTGGTGAAAAAGGTAGGGAATAATACTCGTTCCTTTCAGCTCTCCTGGTACGAGAAAGTGAATTGGCTAACAGCAAGTGACCCACATCAACAACAGTAAATAGGCTACTTTAGTAATATGTCATGGATGGACCAAAAATATAGAATCTATTTAAAATGTTTATGCTGAGTATATTATATTGGAATATATATTTCTCTGTATATGAATTAAACACAGCTACAATTTGGAAAACATTTTTAAACAAAAACACAGCCGAGAACATTTCACACTACAGACCTGGATTAAAAGTGAAGGGTTATCAAAATTGTCAATAAAACATTTCTCAGTCAAAATAAGTAAAATATAGGGAAAGTGTCATTGAATCAAATGTGGCACCCAGCTCTATGTTTGGCTCCCCAAGGTCAGTGCTTGTGCCTATTCCAGAACACTCTGCTGTTACTGCTGAGGTTCCTGACAAAGAGCTGCTTTCAATAATGATCAATTTTTAAACAACATGCCACAATTTTAAAATATAAAATGTTAAAATATACCCCTCCCCCCCAACACCACCATCATGTATATTGGACAGTAGGCTAATGGGCCAAAAGAACCTGTTATTTCACAGTTTTTGACCCTGCCAACAATCAGCCAGATCAGAGGCAAGAGTATGGGCAAAATTGATGTGTTTTTTCTTTTTTCTTTTAAAATCTGGAAATATCATAACCGACCAGCCTCCCCTGTTTGAAAGACTACCAGCCGCCCCTGCTCATCATAGATCCTGATCTGTTCGCTAACAAGGTCACATTCTTGTATTTTATTAAATTAAAACAGTAGTTCTGTCATTTGTGATGCTAGCTATTAAAACGCTAGCATGCTACTGTCATGGCAGTCCTTCAGAGAAACATAAACCGCAAGCTGGTTATTATTAGCATAATTATAGCTAGCTGACTAGCATTACACTTAAAGGTTGTCAGTGGAGTAACTAGACAGAGATTTCTAAATACCTAGCGGTGTTTGAACTGTTCGCTGACTAGCAAGTGTCTTCATAAATACGACACTCACCGGCCACTTTATTAGGAAGACCCAACCACCTGCTGTCTGTTTCATGAAGCTCTCTAATCAGCCGATTCCTTGCTTGACAGCAGCACGATGCATCAATTCATGCAGATACAAATCAAGAGCTTCAGTTAATCTTCACGATGTTCAAACATCAGAATGGGAAAAATTGTGATCTCAAACTAGTGTGACGTTCACTGGTGCCAGATGGATTGGTTTGAGTATTTCAGAAACTGCTGATCTCCCGGGGGTTTTCACAAACAACGGTGTCGAGTTTTTACACAGAATGGTGCAAAAAACATTCATTGAGTGAGCGAGCGACAGTTCTGTGGGTGGAAACAAATGCCTTGTTGATAAGAGAAGTCAGAGGAAAATGGCCAGACTGGTTTGAGCTTTTTGTTTTTCCAGGAAGGATATAGTAACTCATAGAAACTCTTTGCAAGTGCGGTGAGCAGAAAAACATCTCAGCATGCAACAGAAAACAGAAGACCACACTGGTTTCCACTCCTGCAGCCAAGAACAGGGATCTTAGTATCAAGAACAAGTTCCTGTTAAAGTGAGACGGCCTTTCGATTTCATAAAATCGGTGAAATTTAGTTCCCTCTGAAATTTGGTCATTGTGATACAGTATATGTTTATTTCCGCGATATCTCAAAATATCAGGCCGTTCTGTTCTGTGGCTGGGAAGTTATTTAATTTGAAGGGATTCCTGAGCAAATAATGTGCATGAAATCGCTCGCTTTGCGCAGTCAAGCAGACAGAGGAAGTCCGTGTGTGTGTGTGTGCGCATACGCAGGTTTCCCTTTGAGCGTGCACTGACAGTCCCATCATTCTGTCGCTAAACGAACAGCTGATCACACTGAGGTGCTCGCTGAGCACCGATATTTATTACTTTGGTCCTGCGTTTCCTTTCATTCATATATAACATAACGCCTTTTCTTCTCGCTTTCCGTTACTGTAGTCGGTCTTTCACGTTTCATTCGCATCCTCCATTTTTCTCTCCTGTTTCAAATTAGTCTCTCACAATGCCTTGTGCGAACGGGGAAAGCCCACCACATGATGCATGATGTAGTATTTTGAGTTGGGTCATGGTGAAGCAGGAAAAAATAGCGGAGAATTTAGGGCCACATGGCCCAAAATTCATGAATTGTTCTCATCTCATCTCATCTCATTATCTGTAGCCGCTTTATCCTGTTCTACAGGGTCGCAGGCAAGCTGGAGCCTATCCCAGCTGACTACGGGCGAAAGGCGGGGTACACCCTGGACAAGTCGCCAGGTCATCACAGGGCTGACACATAGACACAGACAACCATTCACACTCACATTCACACCTACGGTCTATTTAGAGTCACCAGTTAACCTAACCTGCATGTCTTTGGACTGTGGGGGAAACCGGAGCACCCGGAGGAAACCCACGCGGACACGGGGAGATAGGGCTGCGTACCGGTACTGTCTACTGGTACTGTACCGTGAAAATCGATTTGGTACAGGTCCAAAATACCGGATCATGAAGTACCGGTACTGTACCGATATAAATTTACACCAAGTATATGCTTATTTTGTGACTGAAAATGCGTAAATCCTACCACAAAGACGAAAATTTAGCACTGGAAAAGACATAAAATGCCGTGCTGAAACTTGAAATCAGAGCCATCTTTGATTTGAGATCCTCTCGCCACAGTCTCATGAGACATTGCGAGAGCTTGGCTGATCCAGCGTTCTGATTGGTCAAAAAGACTCAAAAGCAGGTCAGCCATTTTTCCTTTGCTGGCATTGGCGGCCTTTGTTGCTTTGTGCAATTTTGCCGCGTAAGTTAAACTCTGTAGTACTCTAGTCACTTCTTGTTGTGAGACAACTTTTCAGGTACTTTGAAAGTTTGAACTACAGTTACAGTCAAATTAAAAAACTTCCCAGCCACAGAATGGCCTGATATTTTGTGAGATATTACAGAAATAAACATACAGTTAGGTCCATAAATATTTGGACAGAGACAACATTTTTCTAATTTTGGTTCTGTACATTACCACAATGAATTTTGAACAAAACAATTCAGATGCAGTTGAAGTTCAGACTTTCAGCTTTAATTCAGTGGGTTGAACAAAATGATTGCATAAAAATGTGAGGAACTAAAGCATTTTTTAAACACAATCCCTTCATTTCAGGGGCTCAAAAGTAATTGGACAAATTAAATAATTGTAAATAAAATGTTCATTTCTAATACTTGGTTGAAAACCCTTTGTTGGCAATTACTGCCTGAAGTCTTGAACTCATGGATATCACCAGACGCTGTGTTTCCTCCTTTTTAATGCTCTGCCAGGCCTTTACTGCAGCGGTTTTCAGTTGCTGTTTATTTGTGGGCCTTTCTGTCTGAAGTTTAGTCTTTAACAAGTGAAATGCATGCTCAATTGGGTTGAGATCAGGTGACTGACTTGGCCATTCAAGAATATTCCACTTCTTTGCTTTAATAAACTCCTGGGTTGCTTTGGTTTTATGTTTTGGGTCATTGTCCATCTGTATTATGAAACGCCGACCAATCAGTTTGGGTGCATTTGGCTGGATTTGAGCACACAGTATGTCTCTGAATACCTCAGAATTCATCCGGCTGCTTCTGTCCTGTGTCACATCATCAATAAACACTAGTGACCCAGTGCCACTGGCAGCCATGCATGTCCAAGCCATCACACTGCCTCCGCCGTGTTTTACAGATGATGTGGTATGCTTTGGATCATGAGCTGTACCACGCCCTCGCCATACTTTTTTCTTTCCATCATTCTGGTAGAGGTTGATCTTGGTTTCATCTGTCCAAAGAATGTTCTTCCAGAACTGTGCTGGCTTTTTTAGATGTTTTTTAGCAAAGTCCAAGCTAGCCTTTTTATTTTTGAGGCTTATGAGTGTCTTGCACCGTGCAGTGAACCCTCTGTATTTACTTTCATGCAGTCTTCTCTTTATGGTAGATTTGGATAGATTTGGATATTGATACGCCTACTTCCTGGAGAGTGTTGTTCACTTGGTTGGCTGTTGTGAAGGGGTTTCTCTTCACCATGGAAATTATTCTGCGATCATCCACCATTGTTGTCTTCTGTGGGCGTCCAGGTCTTTTTGCATTGATGAGTTCACCAGTGCTTTCTTTCTTTCTCAGGATGTACCAAACTGTAGATTTTGCCACTCCTAATATTGTAGCCACTCCTAATATTCTCGGATGGGTTTTTTCTGTTTTCGCAGCTTAAGGATGGCTTGTTTCACCTGCATGGAGAGCTCCTTTGACCGCATGTTTTCTTCACAGCAAAATCTTCCAAATGCAAGCACCACACCTCAAATCAACTCCAGGCCTTTTATCTGCTTAATTGAGAATGACATAACGAAGGAATTGCCCACACCTGCCCATGAAATAGCCTTTGAGTCAATTATCCAATTACTTTTGGTCCCTTTAAAAACAGGGTGGCACATGTTAAGGAGCTGAAACTCCTAAACCCTTCATCCAATTTTAATGTGGATACCCTCAAATGAAAGCTGAAAGTCTGGACTTTATGCCCATGTCCATTATATAACTATAACTTGAATATGTTTCAGTAAACAGGTAAAAAAAGAAAATTTGTGTCAGTGTCCAAATATATATGGACCTAACTGTACATGTTGTCTGTAGTCTGTAGTACTCTAGTGTAGTCACTTCTCGCTGTGAGACAACTTATGACTTTTTGTCCCAAGTTAACTAAGTGTGAGACTGAGAGGGTGACTGAGAAGTGAGGTAGGAAACCTAGTTATGTTCGGTTTTCTTTGAATAAAGATACTGACAAGTTGTCAACAGTTTATTAATGTTTCTGTCATTATTGAAAAAGTTCAGAAGAACACATGTTAATTTGTTCAGGTACAAGTATGGACCTGTACCTAAACCTCTTTACCGGAACCTGATGTTACGTTTAGATACGCAGCCCTATGGGGAGAACATGCAAACTCCGCACAGAAAGGCCCTCATCGGCCATGGGGCTCGAACCCGGACCTTCTTGCTGTGAGGCGACAGCGCTAACCACTACACCACCGTGCCGCCCTACAGTGATTATATGACAGTTAATTTTTTAAGCGTACATGTAACATGCATGATGTTATATGGAAAGTATGAATCCTGTCATTTAAATCCTCTGAGTTACTTATCAATCCTGAGATCGAGATGCTGACCTCTTCTGCTCCTCGGACCTTCCTGATCCATCCTGATGCCCTACGTCTGGTTGGAGTCTCATCACATCGCTCCTGTGGAGGACGGCCCCATATGGACAGTTGAAAATCACACTTGGAAGACGCTCTGGACTCTTACAGTAATGCTTTTATGGCTGAGGACTACAGTTGACTTGCTAACTTTAGGACTGCAGTTGTCATGAACAGTTTTGCACTCAAGTTTCCATCAATGAAGAGTTTATAACATCAACGAAACAGACTTCATGTTAAAACTGTTAATGTTATAGTCATGTTGTCTGTTATCACCAAAATGAGGATGGGTTCCCTTTAGAGTCTGGTTCCTCTCGAGGTTTCTTCCTCATGTCGTCTGAGGGAGTTTTTCCTTGCCACCATCGCCACAGGCTTGCTCATTGGGGATAGATTAGGGATAAAATTAGCTCATGTTTAAAGTCATTAAAATTCTGTAAAGCTGCTTTGCGACAATGTCTATTGTTAAAAGCGCTATACAAATAAACTTGACTTGACTTGACTTGAAACCATTGTTACGTAATTGAACTCAAATTAAAAATGGATTCGAGTCATCCCAACGCCTTTTTTCTGTCTTTCAACAGTCTTACTAAGACCTGCCATGATTGACTTTCTTTCTTCAGAGTCTATTAATGTAGCTGCTTTGGTGAACGTGGCACCAAAGTAACTTATTAATGAATTCCTTTTTCTTTTTGGATTCTTTCTGAGAAAAGTGCACAGTAGTGATACTACAAATGACTTTCTGAAGATTCTTCCAGGAAGAAACATCAAGCGCTGAATTACATCAGAGCAAAACAGTATGGTGTACTGTCGACAAAAGTGGGCATGTGGTAAAGTTTTGAAATCCAAAGGGCATTTTCGTTCTTTCTTCTTCTCGCATTGTCAAGGGAGCGAGCGGGCTGCTCACTGAGTGCGCACTCTTCTGTTCCGCTGTCAATCTCTGCCGTGCATGGAGAGTTCGACTCTGGAGGAAAAAGAGCTGCTGAGAATTTCAGGGATCCAGTAGTCACTCTGAAATCATAAACATCTCCTACTCCAACCCAAAGCTCTAAAAATACACTACACAACACAGACCCCCCTCACACACACAAACCACCCCTGCTCCATCGTTCCACTTTCGCTCCTGTCGCTTTGTTCCGGTCCATCCGTCTCCGAATGTCCTTCAGAGAACCGCACTGGACCGTTCCTCACATCAGATCAGAACCTTGTGATTTTAGAAGGTTTTTTCTTTTAATCCTTCTTGGATGCCTTGATGTGTTTTCCTTTCCAGAGGAGCGTTTGAGTGCTTCAAGTCCTCAGCGCCACTTTAAGAGATATTACTGTTGAGGGAGAATTTTGATTTTGATTTCCTCTTTCATTTCTCTCTCTCTCTCTCTCTCTCTCTCTCTGCTTCTTGTCTCATGAAGAAGGAAAGCTAAAATCTTGCTTGGAGGGATGTGACAGAGCAAACAAAATAATTAAAAAAAAAAAGGAAGAAATTACACTTCAGGATGAAACATGGTTGATTATTCACCCAGGAGATGCACAACTGGAAATTTCCTTAACATCCTACTTGTGCAGATTCGCGCCTCATTTCGTTTGTTCGGGTGGCAGCCCATAGTTCAGACATGATCGCTGAACGCAAAACATCATTATCCCGACGGCTAATGAAACGCATCTATTCGTCTGCGTTTTGCCAAAAGCATCATTTCTCATGCGCCATGAGCCAAACTCCTCGCCGAGGCCCTAATTAAACTCAGCGCCTGGCCTCGTCTCACGTTCCCTCGACCCCCTGAAGAACAAAGCAGGCTCCTGATTTGCAGTGAATGATTCTCACCTTTGCATTCACACCATTCACCTCGTTATGTGCAGTTTTTCCTCCCTTGCCAGCCTCCCAGATTAGCCGGCCACCGTAAAAAACACACGATGTAATTAGAAGGGAACATAAAGTGCACTTCGCATCGGTCGCTCCCCCACCGTTTAATCAGCCGTCGCGCTGCTGTCGGAACAGATTTGTGTGACGAGGTAAAAGCAAAGGTCCGTCTTTCTCACCTGTTAGAAGAACCGATAGCTTATTTACTTTATTTCATTATTTATTTTACAACCGTCAGAAGTCATTAGGTGGGCTTTTATTGGATTTGTGTGTTTTTTTTTTTTTTTTAGCACAAATACACACTATGAGAACATTTCATAAGAGTCTTCCTGGCCATGCTGCCGTGCCCTGTCATCATAGATCCTGATCTGTTTGCTAACAAGGTCACTTTCGTGTATTTTATGAAATAGCCTAGCTAAAAAAAAAAAATAGTTCTGTCTGCTAGCTCTGCTAGATATTAAAAAGCTAACATGCTACTGTCATGGCAGTCCTTTAGAGAAACATAAACCGCAAGCTGGTTATTATTAGCATAATTATAGCTAGCTGACTAGCATTACACTTAAAGGTCCCATGGCATGGTGGTTTGTTGATGCTTTAAACGGGCTCGTGGAGGCTTCCGGATGTTATATCCGCAGCCTTTCTCGAAATGAACCCTCGGCACGTAAATATAGCCTCCTGGGAGAAAGCCCCATTTCAGCCCTTTTCCCAGTGTGTCGTTTTGCTAATGAGAAGCAGGAGGCGGGGAAGGGTAGAGGGTGGGGGCGGGCCATGGGGGGAGGGGCTTGACCAAGCTGCGCACACACATACTCGCTGCTATCAGCGCCTGTAGCCACGCTGCTAAGACAAAACCCCGTTCTCCCTCGGACTCCTTTCGTAAACTCAACATGACACAGAGAACAGAGAGTGAGAGTGTTCGGAGTGGTAGTTTACGAACGTATAATACCCTAGGCTTGAACACGCACTCCATAACCAAAGAGGATAGAAGCAGCAACTACAACAACATAGCGCTTATCCAACAGAAGACATGCATTGCGGAGCAATAGTCAAACATAAGCTCATAAGTTACAGTCAATTTCCAGACTAAACTCAGTTTAACAGAGCATGCTGCATGCTCTTTAGTTTTGTAGCGCAGATTACCTGGCTAACTGCAGGAAGCGGTTAGCTGCACAGCTAATGTAGCCATTGCTAGGCTAACGCACCGATTTTAAAACACGGCAAAATGACCAGTTATACACTTACTTGTTCGGTGTTTGTTGCTGATGCGGCAGGGATGCTTGGTACGGACCCAGGTTTCAGTGACAGTTGATGTGCAAAACCTGCCCTGTACTGTCCCAAATTGTGGAAACATTCATCAGGAAAATGCTTCCGACAAACATACACCGTCTTAGGTAGACTCGACGGCCTATTATTGAAGTAAATAAAATTAAGCCACTGCGTCTTCAGGGGCTCTCCCGTCGGCAGTAAAAACAGACTCTTTTCTGTGTTGTCACATCCATGTACAGCGCAATTTCCATGTTTCGCTCGCTTAGGTGATGCCATGTTGTTGTGTCCTCTATGGTCTCCTCACTACAACTGGGCGGGGCAATCCATACAGTGGGTGGGAATCCAGAGGGGGGGCGTGGGGATCATCTCCCTTGCTGACGTAGTAAAGGGAAGAGCTTATCAACGCGCCGTTTTGACGCGCCATTCTCAAATGTTGGGCATAGTTTGGTTTGCACATTATGAAATTTCTAGCCACTGGAGTGACTTAAGAAGGTCAGAGGAACTCATTTTAACGTTAAAAAACCTCAGAAAGTGAAAATTTCATGCCATGGGACCTTTAAAGGTTGTCAGTGGAGTAACTAGACAGAGATTACTAAATACCTAGCGGTGTTTGAGCTGTTCGCTGACTAGCAAGCGTCTTCATAAATACTACACTCACTGGCCACTTTATTAGGAAGACCCATCCATCCACTTGCTTCAGTTTGATGAAGCTCTCTAATCAGCCGATCCCTTGCTTGACAGCAGCACGATGCATCAACTCATGCAGATACAAATCAAGAGCTTCAGTTAATCTTCACAATGTTCAAACATCAGAATGGGAAAAAATGTCAAACTAGTGTGACTTTCACTGGTGCCAGATGGACTGGTTGGAGTATTTCAGAAACCGCTGATCTCCCGGGGTTTTTCACACACAACAATCTGTGCTCCGGTTTCCCCCACAGTCCAAAGACATGCAGGTTAGGCTAATTGATGGCTCTAAACTGACTGTAGGTGTGAATGTGAGTGTGAATGGTTGTTTGTCTCTATGTATCAGCCCTGCGATGATCTGGCGACTTGTCCAGGGTGTACCCCGCCTTTCGCCCGTAGTCAGCTGGGATAGGCTCCAGCTTGTCCGCGACCCTGTACAGGATAAGCGGCTACAGATAATGGATGGATGGATGGAGAGAAATGTCTAGCTGTGTTTAAGCTATAAAATAAGCTCGTGTTCCACAGAGATGCTGTCCCAGTGGATTGCTAGCTCGTTCCACACTGTAAGCTGGATAGAGTTCAAGGATGGGGAATATTTTTTTCGCACTGAATCATGCAACTTGTATCATATCATCTGTATATAGATGCACAATTGGGGGAAGTACCGAGTCTCAAGGACCTTGGTACAACTTCCAAGACAATGTCTGAATGCAAGGTTAAAGTGCAAATGCCAAGAGGACAACGTAATACAGTGTAAGCCAAGCACAAAGCGAATGTATGAGTTATTGACTAGTAAGGTGTAAGAATAGATTCGGCCTTTGTTCTTAAATATTGGTAGGAGGAGTCATTTTTGAGGTTTCTGAATATTCTTAGATTTGTTGAGAAAACCCAAATAAATGAACATCTGTGAGAAGACAAAACCTGCAGAAGAATCATGTTTGATTTGTTACCGCTGCAACCAATGTTATCCTTAAATCTGCTGATATTTATAGATTTCTAAAGAATGGTTAGTCTCACTTCCTTTTACAAACAGCTCTGAGAATAGCACAACGTTCTTTCACACATTAAAAAAGCCCCGAAAACAAATGACATGGCTGAACACCTGTGAACATGCTCCACAAAGCTTAACCGGCTTGTTTTTTTTTTTCCTGTTTCATTTCAGGACCAACGTGCACTCTGAAAGCAGAGATGGGTTGTGGGCTCAGGAAGATCCGTCAGACGGACGACAGCAGTCCAGGGAAGATCTACTCAACCCTCAAGAGACCGCAAGTCGAAACCAAGATCGGAGTGGCCTACACTTACTGCCATGTCGACTTCCTGGTTGGAAAAGAAGGTAAGTCCGTCTTCAAGCATGTCATTATAGATGGGTGTGATCACAAGGAACAAGCTGGTGAGCAAAGACACGTCAATGGGATGTCCGCATTTCATCCAGAGTGGAAGATTGTTCATCTTTGGAAGACATAGAAAAGAAAGCTGTGTGGTAATTTGGAAAACGTCAAAAAAAAGAAGGATTTAAAACCAGAATTGAATTCAAGTGGACCAAAAGCAAATAGTGTCCGGCTCCGTAACCGATATCTACATGGACATCTGGGCGTCCCTTTGGAAAACCCATCGCATGTCGCTGTACCTGTAATGCTGATGGTTTTACTTTTTATCTTGACTAGGTTATCTTTCTGCAAATATCATGTTGTGTAAGGAGCCGGTTTAAGAGTTTAACAAACACTATGGTGTATTAAAAAAACAACAACAACAACAAAAAAAAACGAGAACGTCAATGACGGCGTAGCTCACTGTTCTCTCCGGCCCCATCTAGTCCAGAAGGAACGATCTAAAGTGGGCCACCTTAATAAATGTTGCTAGCTATATACACTATGTACACGCTATATACACCCTAGGAATACCAACCTATTTGCCAGAAAGAATCCAAAATGGTGTGGAATTGACCATGAAGAAGCGATTTGTGTGGAAACTGCTCGTTAGGACTGATTAATTGCTCCATATCTTCATTATTAATTGCAATTATGCAAATTTGGGTAGAAGCTATATACACCCCAGGCAAACCTACCTTCCTGCCAAAAAGAAAAAAAAATCGGTAAAGAATTGAGAGAGAAGAAGTGATTTTCATGAAATGTGGACGACGCCGGACAACACATGATGGGATAAACTCATCACCTGTCGGCCGGATGAGCTAGAAAACTATACAGATGTATAAAACCTTGCTAACTAAATGTGATTTCCTCACACAGTGAATGTCACGCTTTGATAAAGTTGCAAAACAGACTTCAGTCTAATCAAGTCATAAATAAATTTAACTGGCTACTTGAAATAAATGGGTTTAATCCAAGCCTCAATAACTTCAAAATAAGTCAAGCTAAAAGTAATTTCAACTCAGATCTCTTTGGGAATAGAAAGCAGTTAAAATGTCTGCAATGCTCCTGCTCTGCAGTCAGGCTGAAATCTTTAAATGCTTTATGTTGTTTTCTTTTTATATTTATGGACCTTTCAAATGCTAGAACATTACTTTTCGTTGAGATACATGCAAAAGAGAAATATATTTCCATTCTGGAAAGTTTTAGTTTTCAGAACTATATCTGGTAGAAATGTCACCAGTTGAAGGGATTTCCCAAACCACCACATGATAACACTTTTTCCAGGTATGCATACTCATACCAAAACCATGAGTATAAGCCAATATTGATGGTTATACAATAACTGAAGTGGTTCTTCTATGATAACAGTGCGGTCCTGTAGAGTGCAGGTTCCCATCTCTAGTCCTGAAAACCTCCTGTCCTGCGCATTTAAGTGTTTTTCTTGCTCTAACGCTGTGTTCAGAACAACTGGGAACTTTCCAAATCAGAACCTCCGACAGCCCACATTTGAGTGACTGCACGAACTCAGCTGTCTGAAGTCGGAAACAAAATACTTAAAAATAGCTTCAATGAGGCTGTAGCTCGTACCAGCCACTGTTGTTGTGCACGAGTTTGAAATCCGATCAATCCTCTGGGAGGAGTAGCGATTTTTGTGAAATTGCATATGACCCCTGTGTAGCTGCATCCATGACAGGTGGCACCACCTGGCGAACAACTCTTGTTGGAATATGTCTTTAGAGTCTTCTGGGTGAGTTTCATTGAAAATGTCCTAGCAGTTTACAAATAGTAATGCTTGGTGTGACGAGTCACCCAAAAATTTCAAACGCCCATAAAATGTTAAATATGACAGGTGGTGCTACCGTCTTGACAACTTTTATACACAGCAACCTGGGGAACATTCCGTATGAGTTTGACCAAAATCTGATCACTCCTGTAGGAGGAGTAGTCTCATCTCATCTCATTATCTCTAGCCGCTTTATCCTGTTCTACAGGGTCGCAGGCAAGCTGGAGCCTATCCCAGCTGACTACGGGCGAAAGGCAGGGTACACCCTGGACAAGTCGCCAGGTCATCACAGGGCTGACACATAGACACAGACAACCATTCACACTCACATTCACACCTACGGTCAATTTAGAGTCACCAGTTAACCTAACCTGCATGTCTTTGGACTGTGGGGGAAACCGGAGCACCTGGAGGAAACCCACGCGGACACGGGGAGAACATGCAAACTCCGCACAGAAAGGCCCTCACCGGCCACGGGGCTCGAACCCAGGACCTTCTTGCTGTGAGGCGACAGCGCTAACCACTACACCACCGTGCCGCCGGAGGAGTAGTGGTTTTCGTGAAATTGCACGTGACCCCTCTGTAGCCTCATCCATGGTAGGTGGCACCACCTGGTGAACAATTCTTGTTGGAATATATCTTTAAAGTCTTCTGGGTGATTTTCAGTGAAAACATCCAAGCAGTTTACAAAGAGTAGTGTTTAATGTGACGAGTCACCCAAAAATTTCAGACACCCATAAAAGCGTAAATATGACAGGTGGAGCCACCATCTTGACAACTTTTATGCACACCCACCTGGAGAACACTGTGAGTTTGATCAAAATCTGATCAATCCTGTAGGAGGAGTAGCGATTTTTGTAAATTGTGGCCAGACAATGACAGCGGACAATGTGTGATCGTACAAGTTCATCCGGCCTGGCCTTTGGCCAGATAAACTAAAAACAGTCTTCCATCATTGTTTACAAAAAAAAAAAAATTGGAATTGAAGAGTTTTTTGGTTGGTGCTTACTTTGGTTAATAGTGCCAACGTTAACAGTGCCAAAAATGACATGAGGTAACAGTTTGATCAAAAAAATCTTTGCTGAAAGCGAACTAACATTTCAATCATCAAAGTATCACCCAGGCTCAAGCTATGGGAAGCCATGGCCTAATGGTTAGAGAAGCAGCTTTAGAACCAAAAGGTTGGTGGTTTGATTCCCTTGGCCAGCAGGAATGGCTGAACTGCTCTTGAGCAAGGCAATTAACCCCCAACTACTCCCCAGGCTGCTTTGGGTATGTTGCTCTGGATAAGAGGGTCTGCTAAATGCCTGTTATCTATATATCACCCAGTGATTATTGCTTTGTTTATTTTTCAGTCCTACTAGCTTTCCACTATGAGCACCACCATATTAAAATAACATCACATAATTGCAACTCTGAAGAGTTAGAGCTCTTGAAAAACATTGACTTTTTGAGTAGAAATTACAAGTTGGAGAACCATTCAAATAAAATTCAAATTTGATAAAATTCCCAGTTGTATCTTGTTCATGAACATAGCATAGCTCACACACTTCACCTCAAAGAAGATAATTAGCTGATTGGTTGATTCAGGTGTGTTCAAGTAAGGAAAGCACTAGAATGTGCAGGACCCCAGGTTCAGAACTTGGAACTGGTCACATCATCTTCTTCGTCCATCCAGTGTTCTGGGTAAGGTCCCTTTCCTAGGGTTTCTTGGAGAAGTAAGTACAGCCAAGTGGCACCTGGCTAGCCACTTAGCCAACTGGACTGTGGGGGAACCCACAGCACCCAGAGGAAACCCACGCAGACATGGGGAGAACATGCAAACTCCACACAGAAAGGCCCCCTCATCACCCATGAGGTTCGAACCCAGAACCTTCTTTCTGTGAGGTGACAGTGCTAACCACTGCACCACCATGCCTCCCATTGGAAATATAGAAGGTCCTTAATTCTTTGTCACAGATTAGTTAGTCAACTGAAACCAAGACCAACTGGTTGAAGAAGTGGAATCAGGTGCGACTCCTGCTTGGTTGGAAAGAAAACCTGTGGTAATCCCAACCCTTTCTGGAAAGGACTGAGAGTTTTCAGTGGAAAAAAAAACTCTGGTCAAAATGCTTGATCTGGTTAAGCAGGGCAATACAATGAAATCAGAGTGAGCTTAATTATAGAGTGCTCATTTACGCAACTTAATTAGCTCTTATAGACTCTGTTTTCCTGTAAAGGGCTTCCACTTACCAAGATGCTGAAGCACATACCACTTTGAATAACTGTTAAGACTGGATTAAGACTGCTGTCATGCCATGATCTGTCACATCCCCTCCATCTCCTTATTGCACTTCACCTCCAGTGCCATTATTTCCACTCCCACCTGCGTGTACACCTGCCATCAGGAGGATCCTTGAAGCTGTCAAGAGCTCCATTTTTCATAAATATTGTTCAGACTGTTGCAAATTGAAAGCAAATGACAACAAGATGACTATCAGGATCAATGGGATATTCTCTGAAAAATAGAAGACAAGGTAAGAACCTAAGACGGGTTTTTTGTACATACCGGTATATTCCTATGCACAATTTGTCCAGTTTCCTTGAACGCATCCATAGATAGTCATGGACCACAGAATTATTGGCACCCTTCATGAAAAATGAGCATACATTCAATGTCAGGAATGCTTTATCATAATCAGGGTGGATCCAGAGATTATCCTGGGAATTATTATGGCCAGGTTCCTTGCCAAAATTGATAATCACATCATCAGTTTTTCTTTGGATAATCAGACACAAGGTACACCACCACTCTTGCCAGAGCAGTTGGGGGTTAGGCGCTTTGCTCAAAGGCACTTCATCCATTCCTGCTGGTCCAGGGAATCAAACAAGCAACCTTTTGGTCCCAAAGCTGTTTCTCTAACCATTAGGCCATGGCTTCCTAGTACTCCTGTGCATACACCCTGAATAACATTACTGAGCCTCTTCCTGTAACCTCTAATAAGGTTGCCGTGACTTATACAGTATCTTGGACTGCCCTCCATGCAGAATATTTCCACCTCTTATGCAACATTCGACTCTAGGTTGCACATTCTAATTCCCAACCTCCAACCAGGAAAAGCCAAAAAACAAAAAACCCAAATCCCCTCAAGTTGAAATTCCTGAACCAAGTTGAAAATCCAAAACCAATCAATAAATGAAGACATCCATTAGGACAAAAGTACCAGCACCCTATAACAGATACTGTGTGTTTATGGTAGCTGACACTACCAAGACTGTGTTAAGACAGAAGGCTGAACTGAAGTGGAGGTAGCAGAGAACCAATGAAGATGCTGAGATTTTTCATTGGGAGTGACAAAGTTGGACAGGATTAGAAATGAGTATATTAGAGGGACAGAACTTGTAGGACGGCTTGGAGATAAAGTGAGCGAGGTGAGATTGAGATGGTTTGGACACATACAGAGGAGAGATCCAGAGTGTATTGGAAGAAGATTGTTGGAGATGGAGTTGCCAGGTAGAAGGAAAAGAGGAAGACCAAAGATGAGATTTATGGATGTGGTGAAGGAGAACATGAGGACAATTGGTACTGCAGAAAAAGATACAGAGGACAGGAGGAGATGGAGGGACATTATCCACTGTGGCGACCCCAATGGGAACAGCCAAAAGAAGAAGTTGTTGTTTATTGTTGCTGACATGCTACAGTGGCTACGCTACCAGGAAATTTATCACACAATGTGTCTAGGAAGTGGGGCGGCACGGTGGTGTAGTGGTTAGCGCTGTCGCCTCACAGCAAGAAGGTCCGGGTTCGAGCCCCGTGGCTGGCGAGGGCCTTTCTGTGTGGAGTTTGCATGTTCTCCCCGTGTCTGCGTGGGTTTCCTCTGGGTGCTCCGGTTTCCCCCACAGTCCAAAGACATGCAGGTTAGGTTAACTGGTGACTCTAAATTGACCGTAGGTGTGAATGTGAGTGTGAATGGTTGTCTGTGTCTATGTGTCAGCCCTGTGATGACCTGGCGACTTGTCCAGGGTGTACCCCGCCTTTCGCCCGTAGTCAGCTGGGATAGGCTCCAGCTTGCCTGCGACCCTGTAGAACAGGATAAAGCGGCTAGAGATAATGAGATGAGATGTGTCTAGGAAGTGCTCTTTCACTTTTTACTTGCCAATTTGTTGTTTTTAAGCTTTGTCATCTTTGCCTTTGATGGTGATTTGTAGGTGTGGCTAAATGTAAATCAGCTCTACCTTGAATGCACTTGGTAACTTTTGGCTAATTGGCATTTACACACGAGTATTAAGAAAATCTGCATTACTCAAAGTAAACCTGGCAGGAAATTTTTGTTCCGGTATCCTTATCAGGTAATACTTGTCAGTGGCATCATGTTAATAAGGGAATGACTCAAGGAAGTGTAAGCAGCCCGCATCTTTTTAATTTGTTTATTAACGATCTTGGGCGGCACGGTGGTGTAGTGGTTAGCGCTGTCACCTCACAGCAAGAAGGTCCGGGTTCGAGTCCCGTGGCCAGCAAGGGCCTTTCTGTGTGGAGTTTGCATGTTCTCCCCGTGTCCGCGTGGGTTTCCTCTGGGTGCTCCGGTTTCCCCCACAGTCCAAAGACATGCAGGTTAGGTTAACTGGTGGCTCTAAATTGACCGTAGGTGTGAATGTGAATGGTTGTCTGTGTCTATGTGTCAGCCCTGTGATGACCTGGCGAATTGTCCAGGGTGTACCCCGCCTTTCGCCCGTAGTCAGCTGGGATAGGCTCCAGCTTGCCTGCGACCCTGTAGAAGGATAAAGCGGCTAGAGATAATGAGAATGGGGATGGGATTAACGATCTTGATATTGCTGAAAATGAACCGAGTCATATAGTTAAATATGTGGACGATACTATCATCCAAGTTAAAGCTGTACTGCCTTTCAGATTTTTGAAGTGTAGGTCATAAAAAGAATTTTTCCTGACAGCCAGTTATTTTTGTTTAGTGGACCGAAAGCTACTGAATTCAAATCACAAGCTTCCAATTTTATTAGTTTTTTTTCTAATAGAACAAATTAATGAATTTAAGGCCATGTGGCCCTAAATTCTCCGCTATTTTTGCCTGCTTCACCATGACCCAATGCAAGATACTACATCATGCATTACATGCTGGGCTATCCCTGTTCACGCAAGGCATTGTGGGATACAAATTTGAAACAGGAGAGAATAACGGAGTACGAGTGTGCGAATGAAACGTGAAAGACCGACTACAGTAACAGAAAGCGAGAAGAAAAGATGTTATGTACAAAGGAAAGGAAATGCAGGACCAAACTAATAAATATCGACAGTCAGTGAGCATCTCGGTGTGATCAGCTGTTCGTTTAGCGACAGGATGACATAACTCGATCAGTGGGAATCCACTCAAATTAAAAAACTTTCCAGCCACAGAATGGCCTGATATTTTGTGAGATATTACAGAAATAAACATACAGTTAGGTCCATAAATATTTGGACAGAGACAACATTTTTCTAATTTTGGTTCTGTACATTACCACAATGAATTTTGAACAAAACAATTCAGATGCAGTTGAAGTTCAGACTTTCAGCTTTAATTCAGTGGGTTGAACAAAATGATTGCATAAAAATGTGAGGAACTAAAGCATTTTTTAAACACAATCCCTTCATTTCAGGGGCTCAAAAGTAATTGGACAAATTAAATAATTGTAAATAAAATGTTCATTTCTAATACTTGGTTGAAAACCCTTTGTTGGCAATTACTGCCTGAAGTCTTGAACTCATGGACATCACCAGACGCTGTGTTTCCTCCTTTTTAATGCTCTGCCAGGCCTTTACTGCAGCGGTTTTCAGTTGCTGTTTGTTTGTGGGCCTTTCTGTCTGAAGTTTAGTCTTTAACAAGTGAAATGCATGCTCAATTGGGTTGAGATCAGGTGACTGACTTGGCCATTCAAGAATATTCCACTTCTTTGCTTTAGTAAACTCCTGGGTTGCTTTGGCTTTATGTTTTGGGTCATTGTCCATCTGTATTATGAAACGCCGACCAATCAGTTTGGCTGCATTTGGCTGGATTTGAGCACACAGTATATCTCTGAATACCTCAGAATTCATCCAGCTGCTTCTGTCCTGTGTCACATCATCAATAAACACTAGTGACCCAGTGCCACTGGCAGCCATGCATGCCCAAGCCATCACACTGCCTCCGCCGTGTTTTACAGATGATGTGGTATGCTTTGGATCATGAGCTGTACCACGCCTTCGCCATACTTTTTTCTTTCCATCATTCTGGTAGAGGTCGATCTTGGTTTCATCTGTCCAAAGAATGTTCTTGCAGAACTGTGCTGGCTTTTTTAGATTTTTTTTAGCAAAGTCCAAGCTAGCCTTTTTATTCTTGAGGCTTATGAGTGGCTTGCACCGTGCAGTGAATCCTCTGTAATTACTTTCATACAGTCTTCTCTTTATGGTAGATTTGGATATTGATACCAGGGGCGCAGATAGGATTTTTGAACTGGGGGGGACTGAGCTGTCAGCAAATGATTCCATTTTGTGTGTATATATATATATATATATATATATATGTATGTGTGTGTGTGTGTGTGTACACTACCATTCAAAAGTTTGGGGTCACTTTGAAATGTCCTTATTTTTGAAAGAAAAGCACTGTTCTTTTCAATGAAGATCACTTTAAACTAATCAGAAATCCACTCTATACATTGCTAATGTGGTAAATGACTATTCTAGCTGCAAATGTCTGGTTTTTGGTGCAATATCTCCATAGGTGTATAGAGGCCCATTTCCAGCAACTCTCACTCCAGTGTTCTAATGGTACAATGTGTTTGCTCATTGCCTCAGAAGGCTAATGGATGATTAGAAAACCCTTGTACAATCATGTTAGCACAGCTGAAAACAGTTGAGCTCTTTAGAGAAGCTATAAAACTGACCTTCCTTTGAGCAGATTGAGTTTCTGGAGCATCACATTTGTGGGGTCGATTAAATGCTCAAAATGGCCAGAAAACTGTCTTGACTATATTTTCTATTCATTTTACAACTTATGGTGGTAAATAAAAGTGTGACTTTTCATGGAAAACACAAAATTGTCTGGGTGACCCCAAACTTTTGAACGGTAGTGTGTATACATGTTATTTCACCTCCCTCACTGCCATCACCAGGAACTACCTGCAGGCCAGGACAATGATAACATTTTAACATAGCCTATGGAAATCCAAAGTTTACACATTATCATCACGCACAGAAATTGCAAAACTGCAAAACTAGTTTTAAAACCGCTAAGTTCCAACTGTTAAACATAGCGAGAGGCTGGGCTACGTGTGTGTGTGTAAAGTGTAAACCAGTGCATCCTGACTTTCTAACTATGCCTGTGTGTTGCGTGAGCGGCAGTCAGTCAACAACTCTTCGCAAAGTTTCCTTATGAAACAATATGCTCGCTGAAATTATGGCAGGGAACGCCAGATTAAACATTAAAACTGCCTTCTGAGCACTGTATCTACAGGCTACCACCGAATGAAGGAGGCTACCAGAAAGGCATCTCTACTCCGTACGATTTTACTTTCACTACGACATTACTTTGAACAGACTATCAAAAAATTGCAAGGGGATATGATAAAGTAAGGCACAGTTTACTTATAGTCATTGTTTTTTGAAAAAACGATGCAATCGTTTTCTGCCTTTCGGCACCCTTCATCATGCCGTGTTGGGGTCCTGAACTAGGAGGAGCTGTCCCCGATATGCCTGTCAAACTTGTTGTCGGTAACCATAGCAGCCAAGCTCGAGCTCGCAACCTGTGCAGTCTGCGCAGTTGCAACTATGTATGTATTTCGAGGACCACAATGGAAATAAGTATTTTTACTTTTTGTGTTATCCTCCGCAATATTTATATTTATATTATATGTTCACATGTTATGTATATGTTTCTATTGCGAAATCAATCAATCAAAAAAAAAAAGTACTGCTGTGCACAGCAATAAACCGAATGGTAATTAGTTTGATTTTTCCGTGAGGTTTGCCTTATGCAAAGAAAGACAGCATAGACATTTTTTCCTCCCTATAAGTGGGGGGGACCGAACGAGGTGAATTTAAATCTGGGTGGGACGAATCCCCCCCGTCCCCCCCTCTATCTGCGCCCGTGATTGATACGCCTACTTCCTGGAGAGTGTTGTTCACTTGGTTGGCTGTTGTGAAGGGGTTTCTCTTCACCATGGAAATTATTCTGCGATCATCCACCACTGTTGTCTTCTGTGGGCGTCCAGGTCTTTTTGCATTGATGAGTTCACCAGTGCTTTCTTTCTTTCTCAGGATGTACCAAACTGTAGATTTTGCCACTCCTAATATTGTAGCCACTCCTAATATTCTTGGATGGTTTTTTTTTCTGTTTTCGCAGCTTAAGGATGGCTTGTTTCACCTGCATGGAGAGCTCCTTTGACCGCATGTTTTCTTCACAGCAAAATCTTCCAAATGCAAGCACCACACCTCAAATCAACTCCAGGCCTTTTATCTGCTTAATTGAGAATGACATAACGAAGGAATTGCCCACGCCTGCCCATGAAATAGCCTTTGAGTCAATTGTCCAATTACTTTTGGTCCCTTTAAAAACAGGGTGGCACATGTTAAGGAGCTAAAACTCTTAAACCCTTCATCCAGTTTTAATGTGGATCCCCTCAAATGAAAGCTGAAAGTCTGGGCTTTATGTTCATGTCCATTATATAACTATAACTTGAATATGTTTCAGTAAACAGGTAAAAAAAGAAAATTTGTGTCAGTGTCCAAATATATATGGACCTAACTGTATATCACCATGACCAAATTTCAGAGGGAACTAAATTTCACCAATTTTATGAAATCGAAAGGCTGTCTAGCTTTAAGGTATGCAAGAGCAAGAATATTAATGCTAATGATCAGATATGTAAGGAAGTTGTTGGTCTAGGGACAAGTGTATGCCATGCAATATTAATAAATGTAATGAACTAGTTATCCATAATAAAATTAAGGTAGACATGAATTCAGTTAGTAGCATAAAGCAAGTAGAAAAGCTGAAAATACTAGGAGTAACTTTTCAGAGTAATAATAGATCTAATGAGCATGTTAAGGGAAAACTCATAGAGGCAAACAAGTGTCTATACATCCTTAGATCCTCACGTAAGGAAAGTTACCAGCAACCTGATACTGACTAATGTTTGTATCTACAGTTTTACCATAAATCACGTATGGTTTATCCGTCTATGCCGTTTCTCCTCCAGAACTTAC
The DNA here is from genome assembly GCF_027579695.1 of Neoarius graeffei. NCBI lineage: Eukaryota > Metazoa > Chordata > Actinopteri > Siluriformes > Ariidae > Neoarius > Neoarius graeffei. Next base: position 59,160,584 of record NC_083587.1, read on the forward strand.
TACCATCCAGAATTTCCTGACACGCTGCTAAAACGCAAGTACATTTCCCAACCAATAACTATCTCTGACCTTGTAGAAAAATCTGATCTTTCTCTTTTCAGTAGGATTCCAAGTAAGCATTGTCATCCTCTTTTTCATCTTTTACCTTGTATTAAACTCAGTTCCTTGCACCTTAGAAATCCATGAAGTCTATTTCTACGTGCTAATACTGAACATTTTAAGTAGCTTTTTTTTTAACAGACTGCATTTTCAATATAAGTTCATCTCATCTCATTATCTCTAGCCGCTTTATCCTGTTCTACAGGGTCGCAGGCAAGCTGGAGCCTATCCCAGCTGACTACGGGCGAAAGGCGGGGTACACCCTGGACAAGTCGCCAGGTCATCACAGGGCTGACACACAGACACAGACAACCATTCACACTCACATTCACACCTACGCTCAATTTAGAGTCACCAGTTAACCTAACCTGCATGTCTTTGGACTGTGGGGGAAACCGGAGCACCCGGAGGAAACCCACGCGGACACAGGGAGAACATGCAAACTCCACACAGAAAGGCCCTCGCCGGCCACGGGGCTCGAACCCGGACCTTCTTGCTGTGAGGCGACAGCGCTAACCACTACACCACCGTGCCGCCCTCAATATAAGTTAGTTTTGTAAAAGTTTCAATATTTTTAATGTTTTATTTTATTTATTTATGCATTTATTATTACTCAGTGTGGGGGAAATAAGTCTGGACCGGCGGACGTTGACCGGTAATTTTCGCATTTGTCCGTCTGTATTTCAAAAGCATCAAACCAGATGGCCCATGAAAAATTGTAAAGATATGGGTCTAATCTACTTCTAATTTTCTTACAAATGTTACACTGGGTGAATACATTATGGCGTAACATGACCTGTGATTGGTCTCATCAGCAAGTAGGAGTGCATTCTGGCATGACAACAAGCAACGCTGTTATCAGCTGGGTAGGTATACCATCCATCCGTCCATCCATCCATTATCTGTAACCGCTTATCCTGTGCAGGATCACGGGCAAGCTGGAGCCTATACCAGCTGACTATGGGTGAGAGGCGGGGTACACCCTGGACAAGTCGCCAGGTCATTGCAGGGCTGACACACAGAGACAAACAACCATTCACGGTCAATTTAGAGCCACCAATTAGCCTAACCTGCATGTCTTTGGACTGTGGGGGAAGCTGGAGGAAACCCACACAGACATGGGGAGAACATGCAAACTCCACACAGAAAACCCCCCACTGGCTTTCAACCCAGAACCTTCTTGCTGTGAGGCAACAGTGCTAACCACTACACCACCATGCTGCCCCGGTAGGTATACCACGAACATTAACCCTCTGGGCTCAAGAGCTTCTCCAGCAAAGCCTGACAGGTTTAGAATGAGTAGGTCATGCATCGTGTATCTTCATGAGTTTTTATCATACAAGCATGATAAACATATTGACAGAAACTTTATACTTTACACTTTCCTATGTGCCCACTGCCAAATAATATTATATTTTTTAAATGACCTAAATTAGATGAAACATAAAACTTGTCACCTTACTCAGTCACACCTGAGTCAGCACACTGAGCACCCATGCATTCATAAAAGACTATTCACATGGGAACAGCACGATCATCACTTTCACTCTTTTGGTTTCGATTGGTTTCTCTTTCGTGGTGTTTTCTTCCATGTTCTAAGTTCTAGTCCAGCAGATTTGAGTCTGAATGCCAAACGATATCACCATGTCTAGTTTTGAGTAATTTTAAGTCATTTTGTTACAGTTACTTGGAACCCCGTCCTCAAAATTTCAACTCCATTCTGTAGGAAGAGTTGTCTTGTTAATTACTAAATTTTTATCGACTTATTATAAAACAGTGACTATTTTTATACTGTGACATAATGTTTCATGAGTGTTATTATAATACTTGTATATGAGTACCAGTACGCTGTAACCAACTGGAACATCCTTGGCCCCCCATACTTTTTTCTCAACATGGAACTGACCTGTGTGTGCTACTTTTTTCTTAGGTAGAACTTTAAGCATGTTTTTCTTGAATCTTCTGACATTTTCTTGTAAATGAGATTCAATTTATAGTGTAATTAGCAAATAATGTCTAGTGTAATTTCATCTTTGAAGATCACAAAACTGTGCCTGGAAATAGCTGAGACGCCATCTCCAGCCCTTCAGCTTCTGGCAAACCAAAACTAAGGCAGATCCAGGACCCCTGGCTGCATTGTTCCAGGCCTTTGGCCTGTAATTCGGACAGGCTGAAATTTGGACTGACAACATTTCAGATTTGTCTATCTTGTGACAGTTTGCTGAAAATTCCTTATTTCCGACACTGTTACTTATTATTATTATTTTATATTTGCTTTAAATATTTGAATATGACTAGCATGTTTTCTGCAAAGTTGTAATAAAGACATTGCAATACATTACATTACATCCTACGCCAACATTCACACGTTCATACATACAGTAACTTTAATAAAATGTTGATAAATGAGGGCCGTTTTGTGTATTGTTGGTTTTATACAGTTTCTACTGATGGGTGCCATTATTTCTGAAGTTGACTGTACTTTGTATGGAGGAGGAAAATGGTAAAGTTAATTATATGTAGATTATATGAACAGACATGCAGTCTTGCCATTGTAAATTTCTGGTGAAACCTTGTTTTTTTTTTTTTGAATATTTTATTCTATTACTTATGCTCACCGAAAGATCAGCGAGTGCAGCGTGAAACTGGTGGTGGATAAAAAATCTTCAGTCATGTCTCAGACTTTCATTTGCAGGATCAGATAAAGGAGTTGTGTCTCAAACTGTAGAGGTGTAGACAAAAGTTATGGCTACACAAACAAGTACTCAGTCGCGAATTTGCTTGACAACATTCAAACGCCTGTCATGAAGCAAAGTTACTCCTCGGTTTCTGTCTGTTTTGCAAAAAAAAAAAAAAAAAGTTCACGCTTCATTTAAAATCTCTCAGACTTTCTCCACCAATCCAAGCTGCTTAACTGATTAGAGCTTGTTCTATATCTGGATCTTCCTCTCATAAGGCATATTTATTACTGTTAAGTTGATGCAAGGTGCTGGAAGAGGTGTTTATGAAGGTGTGTGGAGGTTCTGTGTGAAATCCCGAACCCTGCTGAACGTGACGAGAACAGTGACGGAAAGCTCTGGAGGCTAAATATAACTGTCAAAGTGTTATTGTTCACGAAAGCAGGGTGTGATGAAACATCTTAGTGAGTGGTGTGAGATGGTGGGCGTGCTAACAATTCAGCCCTGAGATCACATTAATCCTGGATAGAGCTTTCAGATGAACACTGAACTCTATCCGGGGCTTAGAGGGTCTCTCATGCTCTCGATCTCTCTCTCTCTCTGGAATGCAATATCCTCCTGATGTTCAGTTATGTGTCAGAACATCTAATATGCAACAGTACAAATGGTTTCTTCAAGATGATGTTCAGCTCATCTCTGCGAAACGAAGAAAAAAGATGATTTTCATGCACGTCTCATTCCCTCCGACGGGTATACGAAGGTTTTAAACTGTATTTTATAACAGCAGTACGCTGATACGAAATAGCCTGGGTTTGATTTACAAAACAAAATCGACAAAAAAAAAAAAAAGGTCCCTTGGGATAGTTACGAATGCCAGCTTTCTAAAGAAGTTCTCCTTTTCTGAATGGAAATCATTTGTTGTCGGATTCAGTCGTATATCAGGATACTTAATTAACAAAGAAAGTAAGGAATAAAACAAGATGAGGTTGGCTGGTGCAGGAAAATAATCAATGCTTTGTGTATCCTGACCTCGAGGTCGATTAAGCTCCTGTAAGAGCACATCGAAAAGCATTTTATTCATCTTATACCACAGCAGTTCTCCAACAGTTACACTTGGTTCTGTTTGGTCAAGGATGACACATTATCCTTTTGTTTATTGTGACTTTTTTTTGTGACGTGAACGTCCAAGAAGTTATAGTTATAGCAATATAGTTATACCGTAGTTATAGGCCATTGGGGAAGCCTAATGGTTAGAGAAGCAGCTTTGGGATCAAAAGGTTGCCGGTTTGATTCCCTGGACCAGCAGGAATGACTGAAGTGCCTTTGAGCAAGGCACCTAACCTCTAATTGCTCTGGGTATGTTGTACATCACTCTGGATAAGAGCGTCTGCTAAATGCCTATCCCAGCTGACTGTGGGCGAGAGGCGGGGTACCCCCTGGACAAGTCGCCAGATCATCACAGGGCTGACATATGGTATAAAGACAAACAACCATTCACACCTACGGTCAATTTAGAGCCACCAATTAACCTAACCACAGTTTTTGGGGGAAACCAGAGCACCCAGAGGGAACCCACACAGACACAACATGCAAACTCCATACAGAAAGGCCCCTGTCACTCACAAGGCTTGAACCCAAAACCTTCTTGCTGTGAGGTAATAGTGCTAACCACTACACCACCCTCTTAAGAGAGCCTTCTGTGTTAAATAAACTTCACCTCACAGAAAACGTCCCCATATGAACAATTACACATTTTTTAAAAAAAATCAGCTTTATGCATAATAAATGCATGTATATAATATAAAAAGGACAAATGATAATAGTACTGAAAGTACATTTACCTTTTTTTAAAGACTTTTGACTGGACTGTACATCATGTCAGTTATTCTATTTATTTGTTTATTTATTTATTTATTTATTAAAAAACCTCACATTTTATCAAATTATTTCTTAACCTGAAATGGTTGTAGGATCCGGTGTAGCCAGTAAAAGAGAAATACATACAGTAATTAAACTTGTGTATGAAATAAAAATGCGTAAGGTATAGAACGAAATGCAAAATTAAACAAAATTTTACAAAATGATATAAAAATATAACGTATATAAAATGTACTGTATGTAAATTAAATGCATCAGTAAACAAACAAACAAATAAAAATATATAAATAACTAGCAGGTTCAAGATCCGTTGAGAAATGGTGATGTTAAACCAAGATAAACAAAAATCCAAACATCCACCACCCAGGGGCCCACTGAGGACCCCCTGGGGCCCCGTACATGAATTTTGTTTATATCTGCAAAATTCTGGATCATCCCCGGACCTACTTGCCAAACTTGGTGAAACTCCATTGAGAAATGGCGATGTTAGCTCAAGACAAAAACAAACAAACAAACTTTGCCACTTATTATATAGATATAGACTAGCTGATTTTTCACTTTTTACCTCTGCCAATTTTGTTAGAGGAGGTTATGTTTCTGCTTCCATTTGTTTGTTTATTTGTTTGTTTGTTTGTTCTCAACATAATTAAAGTAGTGAATGGATTTTGATGAAATTTGGAGGAAAGGTGAGCCATGGGCCAAGGAACAACCGATACAGTTTTGATGCAAATCCAGATAGGTATGTGGATCCAGGATTTTTTTTTTCCCAACGTAACTCAAAAAGTAGTGAATGGATTTGGATGAAATTTGGTGGACAGCTTTAGTATTATCCCAGGATCAAGTGATTTGATTTTGATGTTGATACAGTAATAAGTGGCTTGGCAGAGGTATGAACTCTACTGACTGCCCTTCTGGTTTCTAGTCATGTTCTGTAGCTCTTTTTTTTCTGAAACAAAATGCTCCTGCTCGATAGATTGAAATTTACTTCATAGCTATTGATAATAAACCAAACCCTCAAAGGAAATTAAAAAAAAGACAGCAAGTGTATGATACTAGTAATGCTGCTGTCCGTTGATGACCAACAAAGACTGCCTAATCTGTGTAGAAGCCTGAAGTACAACATCTCCATAATGAACGGTTGGCCAAGAAGGAGGGCCAAGAGTCAAGATTTATTTGTAGATGCTTGAGGTTACATTTTATAGTGTTTTTATACCATAGTCTTGTTCTACCCTTGCCTCGGCTTCCACGTAAGAGCTGGGAGTAGAGGAGTTGTCTGGGCAGACGCTCTTGGTCCATGTGGTAGACATGACTGAGCCATCAGAGGTTTCTGTGAATGAGTATTTTTTTCCATACTGGGAAGGCCGGCTCTGTCTAGAACCTCCTCATTTGTAATTTTGTCCCTCCAAGAGATCTTCATAATCAGTCAGAGGTGTCGCATCATGAAGGCAAATAATTTCTTGACTTGGTTATGATATAGTGCCCAGCATTCTGAGTCATACAGCATGCTAGACTTGACACGTGACAGCTTTAGTATTATCCCAGGATCATCTCATCTCATCTCATTATCTCTAGCCGCTTTATCCTGTTCTACAGGGTTGCAGGCAAGCTGGAGCCTATCCCAGCTGACTACGGGCGAAAGGCGGGGTACACCCTGGACAAGTCGCCAGGTCATCACAGGGCTGACACATAGACACAGACGACCATTCACACTCACATTCACACCTACGGTCAATTTAGAGTCACCAGTTAACCTAACCTGCATGTCTTTGGACTGTGGGGGAAACCGGAACACCTGGAGGAAACCCACGCGGACACGGGGAGAACATGCAAACTCCACACAGAAAGGCCCTCGCCGGCCACGGGGCTCGAACCCGGACCTTCTTGCTGTGAGGCGACAGCGCTAACCACTACATCACCGTGCCGCCCCATCCCAGGATCAAGTGATTTGATTTTGATGTTGATACAGGAATAAGTGGCTTGGCAGAGGTATGAACTCTACTGACTGACCTTCTAGTTTCTAGTCATGTTCTGTAGCTCTTTTTTTTCTGAAACAAAATGCTCCTGCTCGATAGATTGAAATTTACTTCATAGCTATTGATAATAAACCAAACCCTCAAAGAAAATAGAAAAAAAAACAACCCAGCAAGTGTACGGAACTAGTATGAGGACAATAAAGTGCAGCATGCGAGATTGCTTCAGTGTGTGTAATGATCCTAAACACGGCTCTGCTAGAGAGACTGCAATGCTTATTGCTTAGTCATATTAATCAAGTTTATGGTGCCGTGGTGAAATCCATGCATTCCTCTCCCAGAAGAATTGTATGAAGGTACAGCATGTGTTTACGCTGAACATTAGGGCTACAACCAAGTATGATTAGCAAGAGCAGACAAATCGTTCACAGATCTCATAGACAGTGAAGCGTGCCAGATGGTGTAATTATGTCGAAGTGTAGCTTCAGGAGAGCAAAGTTATCAATTTAATAGGATGCTCAGACATGACACCCACTTGAACATCGGCCTAAATTAACAGTGGAATTTCCCCTCGAGGGGGAAAAAAATCAACGTGCACAGTGTTGAAGAAGCGTTCGGCCCAAGAAACCAGACCATTTGACCGTGCACACTGATTGAGATGTTCGTCACGTTCCTGATTTTCCACAAATGTTTAAAATGTCAGGTAGATAAGGGACAGGAAACACAGCAGCTGCAGGACTCCACACACCCTCAGGTTCTGTTTACTACAGGGAGAAATCGTTTTTATTTTAGTACGGACGAGTCCACCTTCGACCTGAATGAACGAAAATAAACTCACACACTTCAGCAGAGGCAGTGAGTCAGGGATCTGCAGGGGACTGAGCTTCTTCTGTGACCTTCATGTCTTAAAGTGGCTTGTTCCCACTTTTCAGACAAAGCAGCAGGGGTCTATTATATATGGCTTAATTTAAGTGGAAAAACAAGGGGTTGCCTTGAACTCAACAGGGCGATTAAAGTGTTTTGTGGGACGTAAGCAAGATTCCCTCTAAAAGCACTTTCCCCACAAAAAGCTGCACTATTACGACACTTAGAATATTTTGTTTATTAGACAGAGCACTGGCGGCACGGTGGTGTAGTGGTTAGTGCTGTCGCCTCACAGCAAGAAGGTCCGGGTTCGAGCCCCGTGACCGGCGAGGGCCTTTCTGTGTGGAGTTTGCATGTTCTCCCGTGTCCGCGTGGGTTTCCTCCGGGTGCTCCGGTTTCCCCCACAGTCCAAAGACATGCAGGTTAGGTTAACTGGTGACTCTAAATTGACCGTAGGTGTGAATGTGAGTGTGAATGGTTGTCTGTGTCTATGTGTCAGCCCTGTGATGACCTGGCGACTTGTCCAGGGTGTACCCTGCCTTTCGCCCGTAGTCAGCTGGGATAGGCTCCAGCTTGCCTGCGACCCTGTAGAACAGGATAAAGCGGCTAGAGATAATGAGATGAGATGAGACAGAGCACTGCCTCTTGTTGTGCTTGTGATATTTACTGTTGATATTGAATTTACACACCGTTAACACTTTGAAATTTCATAGATATAGTTATTATACTTAGTATTAATCCATGGTTCAAGATTTTTTACTAGGTTAATGTTTAAACTTGGGGTGGCACAGTGGTGTAGTGGTCAGCACTGTCGCCTCACAGCAAGAAGGTCTGGGTTTGAGCCCCGTGGCCGGCGAGGGCCTTTTTGTGTGGAGTTTGCATGTTCTCCCCGTGTCCGCGTGGGTTTCCTCCGGGTGCTCCGGTTTCCCCCACAGTCCAAAGACATGCAGGTTAGGTTAACTGGTGACTCTAAATTGACCGTAGGTGTGAATGTGAGTGTGAATGGTTGTCTGTGTCTATGTGTCAGCCCTGTGATGACCTGGCGACTTGTCCAGGGTGTACCCCGCCTTTCACCCGTAGTCAGCTGGGATAGGCTCCAGCTTGCCTGCGACCCTGTAGGACAGGATAAAGCAGCTAGAGATAATGAGATGAGATGTTTAAACTTTTCAGCTTTACTCTTATTTTCTTAAGAATTGAAGTTTAATATAGACATTTAGTCACTGCCTAAAAGCCGAGCTCCTGATGAGTTTATAAGGAAAATATTTACAAGGACACAAAATCACCCTGAATAGAATAATAATATTATAGCGCCATGAATGAACCATCGAATTGTTTCGTGTCGTGTATTTCACATCATTAAATCACTGCATTATCTTGTGACAGTGAGACCAATAATGAGATACGCATCGCAGTTATGAATACATATTTATTCCTTTCTTTGATGCCGTATGCCCTGCGCCAGAAACAACACCAAGACATTTATTATGGTGTGATGCTGCTAGGTGCCTGGTAGACAGCAGTGAACCAGCGCTTTCACTTTACATTACTACTATAGAGTTACCATCCAATATCAAACTTGATATGTCAAACAGTTATCTGGTTACATCTCTCACGTCCACGCACGTTGGAGCTCGGAGTGCACAGCTGCAGATTGCAAAGCACACTCATGCCATTAGGACAAAATATACAGTACATACCATACACCTGTTCCTGATTAGAGTGCAATCACAGCGCATACATATAAGGACTCTGAGTAACACACAGATTTTGCAAAAGCCTTGTATTTTGTATCGCTTTTCTGGTTTTGACCCTGTTTGTGTTTCTGGACTGTGAGTATTGTATTCCCTCTGATATCCTGTCTGTGCCTCACTGCCCATTTTTCAACTCTGCCTTTGTCTACGTTTTGGATCTGTTTGCTAGTGTGTTTTCAATAAAACTCTTCCTGCGATTACATCTGTCTATTGCCCTTACACGACCGAAACTGTCAACTGTCCAACAAACTAGTGAACTAATAAAACTGTTTTAACTTGTTAGCTCATCTGTCCATAAGGCTGGCGTCCATCGTCCGTCCGTCGTCCACAGTTCAGTTAAATCGTATCTGCTCCGTCAGTTCTCCACAGATTTCTGTTCAGATTGTTTTGTTTGAAAGAACTCATCACTCCGCACAAAACCTGGTCATTGTTTTGTCAAATTTTTCGCTAACGAGTTACTAATAAGGCCAAATTAACGAATTTTCCAGGCCTCTCACTTGAATTGTATCTCCTCTCTGATTTCTCATCCGATTTCAGTTCTGATCGATGTTTTGGGTCAATCTTCCCTTGAGGAACAAAACTTGGTCATTTGTTTGTTGATTTTCCTGTTGGAAAACAATTTGTTTGCAACTTTCTTTATTTTCAGTTAAATCGTATCTCCTCCTTCAGTTCTCAATGGATTTCGGTTCTGATTGTTTTGGTTGAAAGAACTCGACCTTCTGCACAAAACTTGGTCATTGTATCATTCATTTTTTTGCTAACGAACTGCTAATTAGGTAACCTTAATGAGTTTTGGGACTTCTCGTTAGAATTGTATCTCCTCTCGGAGTTGTCACCCGATTTCAGTTCTGATCGATGTTTTGGGTCGATCTTCTCTTGAGGAACAAAACTTAGTTGTTTGTTTGTTTTTCATTTTGTAAACAATTTGTTTACAACTTTGTTTATTTTCAGTTAAATGGTATCTCCTCCCTCCTTCAGTTCTCAATGGATTTCAGTTCTGATTGTTTTATTTGAAAGAACTCGACCTGCGCAAAACTTGGTCATTGTATTGTCATTTTTTTTGCTAACAAATTAGTCATCAGGTCAACTTAACACATTTTCTTCTGACTAGAATTGTATCTCCTCTCTCATTTATTATGCAAATTCAGTTCTGATGGATGTTTTGGGTCGATCTTCCTTCGGGGAACAAAATTTAGTTCTTTGTTGATGTTCCTGTTGTAAACACTTTGTTGTGGAGGTTGGTCCTCTTTCACATTGTCACGTTTCAGTTCTGTTTGATGTTTTAGTAATCATGGTTGTTTTGATGGCAAGCCAGATGAGCTACTATGTCCTTGATGTTTTCCCTAAAAACCCATCTATCTTATGGAAGTAAAGATACAGATTTTGTTGTCCGGTGGTTCAGCGTTTATGAGATATGTTGCCTTGCACTTACGATCGGGTTCCCTGTGGTGGTACATGTTCATATGAATGTCGTACAGTCAAACCATGAAAAATCTAAAAAGGTCCTTCCCGCACTAGGCGGCACTGATCTCCATTTCTGTAGCCCTCGGCCTCTTACAGTATATAGCTAGGGTTACAGTGGGGGCTGGTCCTCTGGTAACCACGAGGGTTTGACTCCCCACTCACATCTGTATTGCAGCATGCCTTGCCAGAAAGTACCATTTTTATGATGGTCTTTGGTATGACCCAACCGCAAGTAGAACTCCCGATCTCCCGATCATGAGGCGGACTCACAGTTATGTGAAAAATCAGGTTGATGTATTCTCTTAGTTATGGAGGAGCTCTGCTATTACCTCTATTGTAAAAGTGAGAGAGCTAAACCTGCTCTGAAAAATGGACCATCACAACAATCTGAAGACTGCAGACTCCTCGTGAATTATATTTTACGGTAATAAAATAGATTATTTGCCCCATTGAATGAGTAAAACTACAGTTCCACTGGTTAATCATAACCAACATCACGCTCTTGGTCATATATAAAAACCTACCACTGCTAATATATTTTATACTGCATAATCCCCAGCTGTCCTTCACCCTCCTGCGTAAGTCATCCTGACGTGATCACAGAGTGTGACGGCGTATTTATATGCAAAGATGCCTAATAACACGAGAAAGTAACACTTCGTCTTTGAAAATAGCAACATGACTGATGGCACAAGGAAAGCTACAGGGGAACAGTTTTATTTTGCAATGCTAACCGACCACTTAGGAGCTTTCATTGATTAGCATTTTTGGAAGAATGCAAATTTGAAATACTGATTAAGAGATCAGGCTCTGTGTAGATTGGAAGGTGAAAAAAAAGTACACAAGGTTGTTTTTTTATGCACTGGATTAGAGCGAATGGATGCAGGAAATCCCCCCCCCCCCACACACACACACACGTCCCCTTCATCATTTTACCACCCGGCAAAAACTCAGATGGAAAAGAACTCAGCAAGAAACGCATTCAGGCAAGAATTCGACGGCCATTTGGTTCGCCGCATTGCTTTTCCCCATTTCGCCCGAGCTGTGTGGATGACTGCCATTGTTCTGATGAGTCCACAGACACAGACTGCAGATCACGCACCATTCTACTAAATATAGGCAGCCTCGCATTCTCAGGCCCTCAGCATCTTTTTGGAAAAAATTGGCTATACATCACATTACCTGCAGTAGTAGTGTGTAGTTTGACCTTTCTCTGGCTCTAAAGAGAATTATATTGTTCAGTTCTCTCACACTTTACTACTTATATTGTCTTTATACAGTACTGTGCAAAAGTCTTAGACCCCTTAGTTTTTTCATACAATAGACCTCCTTTTTTTTGTTGTTCTATGATCAAGTCAATACAAAAACATTTACAAGATTTCCGAACATTAGTTTTCCAGCACAACTGTTTGTATGTCAGTAAAGAAAGCAGAATATTATGCAAGAGACCACTTTTCAAAAAAAAAAATAATAATAATGAGACCATTGATGATGATGATGATGCCCTTTATTGTCACTAGTCACATGTACCAGCGAAATTAGCCGTCAACCTGTCCGTACATATACAGCATACAATTGACATAGGGTAGACAGGACAGGAAGACAGGGATGAAGATAAAAAGGAAACACAACATGAGGAGAGATAAGGAAAAAAAGAACACCCCCCCCACTATGCTCCTGTCAGGAGTACAGTGTGGGAACATTTAAAAAACCTTTGCAGATAAGCACACAACAACACAAGTACACTTTAAACACGGGACTTGAGGGAGGGAATCAGGGGTAAGGGGGGGGGAGGGGGGAGGTAATCCAGCGCAAGCAAGCAGCCGTCCGCTCCTGCAGCCATGAAGGCGCTGGTCATGCACCCGCTTGTCACACTGGGGGTAAAAATGGCGACCGCGGAAAGTTAGAGAGGAATGCGAGGAATGCGAGAGTGTCTCCTGGCAGTGACCTTCAGGGGGAAATGTTGCCTCAGCAACGCCCTGAACCAAGGCCGGTGCTTTCTCAGGGAGCCGAATGTTGATAAGATATAAATTGTTTGGTCTTTCCAGACGCAGTCTTTGCACGTCCACACCGCTTGTCCATATCTGTCCATTCCGTCCATTCTATTCAAATTGATCTCTGAAAAACATATTCCTTGCAAAGCTGAAAGCTGCTCCGAGATAACAACCATTTTGTGGTTAAAGTTCTGAATGTCCACAGTCCGAGTGCCAACAGCTTTGCCCACCACTCCAATCATATCGGGCAGCTTTGTGGGGCTTTGAACAGCTGTCACCGTTGTCTGGTTTCCTCAATATACCAGGGCAATGCCTAATCCAATCAGCAAAAGTCCTGTAATCATGGTTCCGAATAGGTAAATATCTTCAATGTCCTCCACAGAAAGAATCGCCAGGCACGCGACCCACCACTGCTCCCACGCGTCCATCATGTAACCAGCCGCAAACGTTCTGGCAGGACAGACGGGTTCCCCCGAACTCAGACTTCTCGTCGAGAAAACTGTGTCAATTTCGTTAGGAGACCAGTTTATCAATTCCATGCTTTTTTTTTAGTTTAGAAAGTAATGCAGGGAGAGTCTCTTCAAAAAGTACAGCAGATGAGACAAGACACAGAAGCACAAGCAGGGAAAAAAGGAGGGAGAGGGAGAGCAGAAAATGCAACCGCCTTCCGTGGAAGCACGGAGAGAAGAGAGAAGAGGCGTAATGACAGCGTAGCTCACTCCGGCCGTCTAGTCCAGATCAAAAGTGGGCCACCTTGCGCAATAAATGTTGCAAGCTATATACAGTACACTATATACAGAAGCTACATCCACACTAGGAATACCTACATATTTGTCAGAAAGAATCCAAAAAGGCAAGGAACTGACCGAGAAGCAATTTTTGTTGAACTGCTCATTAAGGCTTAATTAGTCCATAACTTCATTAATAATTGTAATGAAGCAAATCTGGGTAGGAACCATAAACTAAGGTCCTGGGTTAGTTTAAAAGAAGTATACTAGAAGTACACTTGAATAAACTTCTTTTTTGTAAGGGCGGTACTTACAAACGCATTTTATACTCATCGGGAACTCGGCTTTTAGGCAGTGCCTAAACATATATATTATTTTGCAACAACTGAACGACTTACAAAATCTTTATAATTACACATGATCTTCAACAGTGTCCAATATTTATCTTCATGAAGTTTTTTGGAAATTTTTTTCATCAAGAGATGCTGCTGATGGTAGTTTCACTTTCCTACATTACCCACAATGCAATTACTAAAGAGACTGATCCATAAACTCTGAGTCCAAAGCTTCAAGTCTCATGTTAATACTTCAAACTATGTTATCTCACATGTCACTTCATAGATTTACTAAATATCTCAGAGCATCTACGTCGTATGGCTGCATTGCATTCTGTAACTTTGTGTCTAACATTTGCACTAAATGTTTACACTGGATTTTTATACACTAGATTTCTTATTAATATGATGTTAAACTGGCGGCACGGTGGTGTAGTGGTTAGCGCTGTCGCCTCACAGCAAGAAGGTCCGGGTTCGAGCCCCGTGGCCGGTGAGGGCCTTTCTGTGCGGAGTTTGCATGTTCTCCCCGTGTCCGCATGGGTTTCCTCCGGGTGCTCCGGTTTCCCCCACAGTCCAAAGACATGCAGGTTAGGTTAACTGGTGACTCTAAATTGAGCGTAGGTGTGAATGTGAGTGTGAATGGTTGTCTGTGTCTATGTGTCAGCCCTGTGATGACCTGGCGACTTGTCCAGGGTGTACCCCGCCTTTCGCTCGTAGTCAGCTGGGATAGGCTCCAGCTTGCCTGCGACCCTGTAGAACAGGATAAAGCGGCTGGAGATAATGAGATGAGATGAGATGATGTTAAACCTCATTGGAAAATGATAAGGAGGAAAAGAAGCTCTTGAATCGTTAATTTCTCACAGAAATAGTGCTAAAAAGAGCAAATTATCATTAACAAACACACTGGATGGAGTTTTCTGCTAAAATCATTCATTAAGAATGCAAATTTGAAATAGGATTAGAGCTAAGAGCATGCTAGTTTGTATAACTACCAAGCTAGGCTCATCAGCTGACTAGCCAGTTATACGGTACATTCTGCTTATCTTTTCAATATCCAGTCTGGTACAACATGTGATTCGACCCATCCTTATGATTTAAACATAAGGACAGTGACAATGGTTGGATTCGATCACGCTAACAACGTTATATCATTATATAAATCGTCTCCCACAGAGCATCCTGTGACTTTCCCAGAGTTCTAGCTCCATCTTGTAAATAGATCTGTTTACTGACATGACCATGAGATGACTGTCAGCTTTCTGAGAGGTTCGATATGAGATATGAACCTAGGACCAGATTTCTCTTTGACATGTCAGAAAAGCTGAGCGTGCGCACTATGACAGCTCCTGTCAACAGGAAACTCAGATCTGTGCACAGTTCCTTCCTCCCTGCACCCACAGTGTCAAAGCTCAGCTCGCTGAACAGCGCTTTAGCTTAGGAGGAAATTCTCAGCCTCCTTCCTGTTGCTGGGGCACATTTTTTTGTCTGTACTTCAGTTCGGTCCTGCATTCGATGTGGCGCGCTTACATCGCTAAACGTCCCTCCCTGATTTTCAGTGGGAGTTTGAATGGTTCTTCTTCTGATTAGATTTTCCTGGCAGGCGCTCGCTGAGTCTGGTTTGGTTCATGTCGCTGCTCAGGGGTGTTTGCCTTCAGCTCTGGCTGTCATTTCGCGCTTGTGTTTAACATCCGAGCATCTGCTCTTGTGTCTGAGAAAGAAAGCGACACAAAACATTCATCTATCCCTGATATATCAATGATGTCTCTCGTTATCCTTTTTGTAACGTTTTTGATTGTGTGGAAACACAATCTCCAAAATCTGTGGGAGAGATTTAACAAAAGTCTAATTGTATCTCTCACTCTCACTCTCGCTCACTCTCTGATGTCATCCAAATGAGACGTAAATATTATTTTCACACATAAAGAGGCCTACGCTTTCTCTCCAACCGCCTGTGGTTGTCTTAGTTAATGCTATTTGTAGTCATAGCCTCACAGTCACTTGGATTGTGAAACTAATCATGACGCTAGCTTCTTTTTCATTCCTCCCTTTGAACATCTCACACTCGCGATATATTTAGCGAGCGTTTATAGCGAGAACTAATGAATTATACTGAGCAGCAGGCGAAAGTATAAAAAAAAAAGTACAAAGTGCAGAAAATAAGAAAAAAGCTGATCACGAGCTCATGATGACTAGCTACTTCACGGCTAAGCAGTTAGTCACAAGGGAAATATTCCAGTGGGAATTTCAATTTCTGTTTACTTAGTGTTTATTAACAAGCAGCAACTCGCTAGTAGTTTGTCTCCCGCTCCCATCGTTGTTTCGAATACATTTAAGTTTGATTGACGTGCTACATCTTATGCAGATTAGCAAAGCAAGCTAACTGCCCTTACAAAAAAGAAGTTCATTCAAGTGTGCTTCTAGTATACTTATTTTAAACTAAAAATATTAGCGTGTGCTTTCAGTTTACTTTTTATTTACGTAGCAGAGATATCTCATCTCATCTCATTATCTCTAGCCGCTTTATCCTTCTACAGGGTCGCAGGCAAGCTGGAGCCTATCCCAGCTGACTACGGGCGAAAGGCGGGGTACACCCTGGACAAGTCGCCAGGTCATCACAGGGCTGACACATAGACACAGACAACCATTCACACTCACATTCACACCTACGCTCAATTTAGAGTCACCAGTTAACCTAACCTGCATGTCTTTGGACTGTGGGGAAACCGGAGCACCCGGAGGAAACCCACGCGGACACGGGGAGAACATGCAAACTCCACACAGAAAGGCCCTCACCGGCCCCAGGGCTCGAACCCAGGACCTCCTTGCTGTGAGGCGACAGCGCTAACCACTACACCACCGTGCCGCCTATCAGAGATATACTTAATCAAATTATACATAAGTATACTTGGCTTATCCTGAAAAGTATATAGAAAAGTCTAAGTATATTAAGCTTCTACTTAAACTTTTGATCAAGATATACTTAAAGCATATATGCAGAGAGCCATGGCCTCACTTTCATTTATAAATGTCTTGAGACCTCAAGAATGGCACAGGAATAGTTTTAAGCGTTAACAATAAATCTAATATAGTAATTTTTATGATTAAACTCATTTCATATAGGTAGTGGTCTGAGTGAATGACCCTGACGTCCGTAACGTCACAGCAGGAAGGCTATCGGTCTCATCGCCATTTCCGCTATACTAAAACACAGAGCTGACTGCAACTCCGATCCTCCATTTTGAGTTAATTTATTGCCATGTGTTGCTGGCGGGTGCAGCAACATGACAGAAGGTGGATTTACGTTGCATTCATGGCCCAAGAATGTTCAAACTGCAAAGATTTGGAGGCGTTTTGCGAGAAGTTCACGGGCACACTGGGCGCCTACGAAGTGGTCTCTCCTCTGCTCTGCACATTTTACTGAAGACTCATACGAAACCTCTGATCTGTTGAGGAGCGTCGGCTATAAGCCCGTATTGAAAGAGGGTGCAGTATCAACGATTAAAGAAAACTATAAGAAAAGGAAAGTATGAAAAAAAATATTTTATTTATTTATTTATTTATTTATTTTAAAAAGGAAAGTTCAGTTGCACCAGTTCTTCCAGAGTGTGAGCCGAGGGTTGCTGGTAAAACCCGGGACGGAACGAGACGTGACATATCGCTCGGGCAGTAACCTCCCCGCGGTTGTTGCTAAAACCGCTGACGTTCCGTCCCGTCCTGGGTTTTAGTAATTGCCTGAGCCGAGCAGTAATGGCGGAATACACAGTATGGAGAAAATGGAGAATGAGTGGACCAGCTGTCTGATTTTTCCAGTGGATATTGCTGCCATCTCGGCCTTACGTGGAAGAAGCGAATGAACGGAGAACTGAACGAGCAACTGAACGTCAGCTTGTTTCAAAAACAATCGGCCACAAGATCGACCTTCAAGAAGCGAGAATACATACGGATAAGCTGCGATTCTCAAATGGGTACAAAACAACAAAAACAACACTCGTTGTTTACCTGCATTTAGATTAATACATGTAACTTCTCATCTCATCTCATTATCTCTAGCTGCTTTATCCTTCTACAGGGTCGCAGGCAAGCTGGAGCCTATCCCAACTGACTACGGGCGAAAGGCAGGGTACACCCTGGACAAGTCGCCAGGTCATCACAGGGCTGACACATAGACACAGACAACCATTCACACTCACATTCACACCTACGGTCAATTTAGAGTCACCAGTTAACCTAACCTGCATGTCTTTGGACTGTGGGGGAAACCGGAGCACCCGGAGGAAACCCATGCGGACACGGGGAGAACATGCAAACTCCGCACAGAAAGGCCCTTGCCGGCCACGGGGCTCGAACCCGGACCTTCTTGCTATGAGGCGACAGTGCTAACCACTACACCACCGTGCCGCCCACATGTAACTTGTATTGTATTTAAGTTACCGGTATAAGATTATTTAATTTGCTTCATAATGTGATTGTCTCAGTTCATCTGATTATTTAATTAGCCTTTTACGTTTTATCAGTGAAAATGCATGCATGTAGATGTCTGTTGCATAAGTTATAACACCCATCCTGTTTTAATGAGAGTCAACCCACAATCAATGAAGTCAAATCAGTCTTAGTTGAGCAAGTCGGTAACGGTATTTCTTACTTTCACCATAAATTTTTATTTATATGACTTTGGTCTGTAGCTGTAAAAGGCCTCGGCCTTAAAACCAGTTCCCGCTGTGACGTCACGCACTCAGGGCTGGCTGGCTCAGCGAGGCGGCTCCAATGCCAACTTTGCAGTCGATTTTAACTCTCAAATATATATTTTTTATTCCCATTTATGCAGCATACAAGAATCAAGGATGGAGATACTATCCACTCAGAAATGTATTTAAAAATAAAGGTTCTGCGTATCTCCTTTAACAAAAGTGTAATAAAGTGTTAAAATATTTGTGCTTTATGTTTAAGTGGACTTGCCCTGTAGTTGTGCTTATCCCTTTGATAGTAGCCTATAAAATACTTCTTTTATTGCCATGTTTTTATACTTTGGCATTTAATCCAATGTTGCTTTAAATGTTGATTTTTAAAGAAAATGAATATGTTCTTAATCCTGAGTATCTGTTGTTATTTTGTGAATTCTTACCTTTATAACTTCATTGTACCTTAAGGTACAAAACACTTAAGTTGTCTACTGGTAGTGTGCATGAGGTAAGGGTTAGGGCTCGAAAACTAATAGTATACCTAGAAGGGTAATTGCAGTAAACTTCAAAACTAAAAAGTGGACGAGATGTATATAACCAGTAACTAATAGTATATTTCCAATATGCTATAAAGTATACACAGCAAAATCCCCAGTGTTGAATTAACACCCTACTGTGTTTATATGTGTCCAATTGGACACAAACGAACTCTGAAAGTGTTAATTCAACACTGGGGAATTTGCTGTGTACTTTTATAAACTAAAAAGTGGACTAGAAGTATAAAACAAGTAAACTCATAGTATATTTCCAGTACACTATGAAGTATGCTTTTGTAAACTAAAGAGTGGACGACCAGTATAGAACTAGTAAACTATTAGTATATAAGTTTACTTGTGGTATATTTGCAGTACAAAATTAAAAAAAAAAAAAATACTAGTCGAATACTCAGAGTTTACTTCTCTTAGACTTAAAGTATACTTTTTATAAACTAAAAGTGGGCCGATTTAGTCCCAAGAAGTATTAGGTTAGTTTATTTCCAAGTATACTGTAAGTACATTGATATCAGTATACTTGGTACACAAAAGTATACTCAAGGAAATATACTTTAACTTTACTTAAGCATACTTAATAAAATGAACTTGAAGTATATAGTGGTATGCAAAAGTTTGGGCACCCCTGGTCAAAACTGCTGTTACTGTGAACAGTTAAGCAAGTTGAAGATGAAATGATCTCCAAAAGGCATAAAGTTAAAGATGACTCATTCCCTTTATATTTTAAGCAAAAACAATGTTTTTTTATTTTCATCTTTAACATTTTCAAAATGACAAAATAGGATAAGGGCTCGAAGCAAAAGTTTGGGCACCCTGCATGATTAGTACCTAGTAACACCCTCTTTGGCAAGTATCACAGCTTGTAAACACTTTTTGTAGCCGGCTAATAATCTTTCAGCTCTTACCTGGGGGATTTTCACACATTCATCCTTGCAAAACGCTTCCAGTTCTACAAGTTTCCTGGGCTGTCTTGCATGCACTGCTCTTTTGAGATCTATCCACAGATTTTCAATGATGTTTAGGTCAGGGGACTGTGAGGGCCCGGGCAAAACCTTCAGCTTGGGCCTCTTGAGGTATTCCGTTGTAGATTTTGAGGTGTGTTTTGGATCATCATCTTATTGTACAGTAGGACCCATCCTCTTTTTAACTTTAACTTTTTTACAGATGGTGTGATGTTTGCTTCCAGAATTTGCTGGTATTTATTCGAATCCCCTCGACCAATGAAATGTGCCCTGTGCCACTGGCTGCAACACAACCCCAAAGCATGATCGATCCACACCCATGCTTCAGAGTTGGAGAGGTGTTCTTTTCCTGGAATTTGGCACCCTTTTTTCTCCAAACATACCTTTGCACATTGTGGCCAAAAAGTTCTATTTTGATTTCATCAGTCCACAGGACTTGTTATCAGAATGCATCAGGCTTATTTAGATGTTCATTTGCAAACTTCAGATGCTGAATTTTGTGGCTAGGACGCAGGAAAGGTTTTCTTCTGATGACTCTTCCATGAAGGTCATAGTTGTACCGTATTTGTTCAGGTGTTGCTGCATAGTAGAACAGTGCACCACCACTCCAGGGTCTGCTAAATCTTTCTGAAGGTCTTTTGCAGTCAAACAGGGGGTTTTATTTGCCTTTCTAGCAATCCAACGAGCAGTTCTTTCAGAAAGTTTTCTTCATCTTCCAGACCTCACCTTGATCTCCACTGTTTCTGTTAACTGCCATTTCTTAATAACATTACAATCTGAGGAAACAGCTACCTGAAAACACTTTGCTACGTTCTTGTAGCTTCTCCTGCTTTGTGAGCATCAATTATTTGATTATTCAGAATGCAAGGGAGTTGCTTAGAGGAGCCCATGGCTGTTGATTTTAGGGACAAGTTTGAGGAGTCAGAGAATTTATACAGCTTTGAAATCTGCATCATCTGACCTTTCCTAATGAAGAATTTGAACAAGCCATGGCTCAATAAGCTAATTAAGGTCTGGAACCTTGGTAAAAGTTACCTGAGAACTCAAATGTATTGGGGTGCCCAAACTTTCGCATGATGTTCCTTTTCTTTTTTCACTCTCCAATTGTACAAAACAAAAATAATACACAAATCTTGCTGAAAACGCTGAAAAGAAATGTCTCGTCTTTACCTTTATGCCTTTTGGTGATCAGTTCGTCTTCTGCTCACTTAACTATTCATAGCAACAGACGTTTTCAGTAAGGGTGTCCAAACTTTTGCATGCCACTATACTTCTTTTTGATAAGGGTGTAGCCTACTAGCGAGCTATGATCACAAATGTGTTAAACAAATACCTGTTATCACTTCCAATTTAGCAGCTATAAACGGTCATTCCCTCACCGGGCTTTGTTTTCTTTCTCTAGAAGTTAGCAAGACAACCAGAAAGCACAATATCACACACACACACACACACACACACACACACACACACACACACACACACACACACACACTTACTAAAGCTGGAGACTCCTTCCAGATATGCTAATTGAACGTATCCTTACAGAAAACTTCATGTTTATATGTACACTTTTAAATGATTTGTTCCCAAAGAAATGATAATATACACTCACCGAGCACTTTATTAGGAACACCCCATGGTACATCCACCTGCTGTTTATCTTTGATGCGGTTCTCTAATCAGCCGTTGGCTTGACAGCAGCACGATGCATCAAATCACGCAGATACAAATCAAGAGCTTCAGTTAATGTTCACGATGTTCAAGCATCCGAATGGGAAAAACTGTGATCTCAAAGTGTGACTTTCTTTCACTGTAGCATGATGGGCGTCGGTTTGATCCAGATGAGTATTTTTGGTTTGAGTATTTCAGAAACTGCTGATCTCCTCCTGGGGTTTTCACACACAGCAGTCTCGAGAGTTTACACAGATAGAATGGTGCGGAAAAAAAAAACACTGAGTGAGTGAGCGACAGTTCTGTGGGTGGAAACAAACATCTTGTTGATAAGAGAGAGAGGTCAGAGGAAAATGGACAGATTGGTTCGAGTTTTCTTGCCAGGAAGGATATAGCAACTCTTTACAACCATGGTGAGCAGAAAAGCATCTCAGCATGCAACAGAAAACAGAAGACCACATTGGGTTCCACTCCTGCAGCCAAGAACAGGAGTCTTAGGGCGTATTCACACCTACGTTGTTTGGTCCGGACCAAACGACCAAACGAACCAAATTTCCCTTGGTCCGGACCTTTTGGGTTGGTCTGAATACAAACCACCGAACTCTGGTCCGGACCAAACAAGCGGACCGAGACCGAGCTGCAAGGTCGGACTCGGTCCGGACCAAAGGAACCCTGGTGCGGATCTTTTGGAGGTGTGAAAACAGACCGGACCTAATCCGAGAGTTTTGCTTTTTTGTACCTTGGGAGCTTCCGTCGTTTGTCGAGCATTATGGGAAACAGAGTCTTGACACTCCACCGCAAAGTGCAAACACTGGTTCGGTTGTCAAGGGTCGTTCAGTCACCAGTGGTAGGCGAGTACAAAAAATGAGTAGGGGGCAAACGTGGGCCGAGGAAGAAACGCGTACCCTTGTGGATATATGGGCAGATGTCCACATATCTGAGCTTTTGGAGAGAACACACAAAAATGCCGACGTGTTTGCTGTATTCAGTGAGAAAATGAAGGAGAAGGGGTTCACGCGCTCCCCAGAACAATGTCGGCTAAAAGTGAAGAAACTCCGTCAGACCTACATTAAAATCAGGGACATTCTTTCAAAAAGTGGCGGTACTAGCGGCGCAAAAAAGAAATTAATTTATTGCATGAAGAGCCAGAACTGTCACAACATGATGTGCGCTCATCAGCGCTATCCTCCGTAGCCGCCTTGCCCTTTGTCGTCGTCGTTGATAAATTACTTGTACAACAGCATAGTAATCGCACAATTGTGAAAACAGTAAAAACTGGAAAAAACATATAGCTTTGATGACATTAAAAAGAATAACAGCACGGAAAGCCTCCATGACTACTTTTGAACTTAACGCTTTGTGCGCGTGTCGTCTCTGACCAATAGCTGAACGACCTCAGGGCGCGTGGCTTTGTTGACAGATTTTGGTCCGCTTACTAAAATGTACAGTGTGAAAGTGAACCGCACCAAAATGAAAAAATAAAAAAAACATTTGGTTCGGACCAAAGCAAGTGAACTATCGAACTATCCTGGTCTGAATACACCCTTAGGCCCTGTCCACACGGCAACGGATTCAGGTGAATCTGATAAAATTGTTTATCGTTTCGGCCTGGCGTCCACACGGCACCGGCGTTTTGGGTGCCCCAAAACGATATTTTTTGAGAACGGGTTCCAGAGTGGAAAAATCTGGCAACGGCGCCGTTGCGAAGTCGTCTGGATGAGTAGAACGGATTTGTTTACGATGACGTCACAACCACATGACTAGAACAATCAGCACTCTCGCGCGCATCATTCGTAACAACAACAGCAACAATGGATAAGAATCTTTATTATTGGATAAGAATCTTTTGAAATTGTTTACACATTAACCTGACTGACCTGCCAGACAGACAATTTACACCTGCTTTGATGAACAGAAAGTACAGCCTTCCACACAAAACAACAGTTACCGGACTATAATGGAGGCAGAGGGGAAAAGGGTCAGAAGACCCTTCAACAGACTGTTTTGTATGAACCACTGCATTGCATTCACTTTCGTATACTTTTAAATAAACAAGTAACTGAACCATTTCTTGAATTTCTTTTTTTTTATTGGATAAGACTGCTTTTCAAAATGTTCACACACAATATAAAAAGTTATATAAATTATCTAAAAATGCTTTTCAAAATGTTCACACACAATAAGAAAATTAAGTTATATAAAACTATGCACACTAATAAAACTAATTTGGACACACAGAAGGCACGATTTCCTCGCGTAGTCGCAGCCATCTTCTTCTTGTTGTTGTGTGCTTGTTCCTGTGAGTGCTTCACGCCGGGTAGAAGAAGGGGTTTATGCGCATGCGTCCTACTTCTTCTATTGTTCTGGTGTCTCCGATGGGACCGTCTTACAGCGCACGTAGAGGTGTGGCATGTGTATTGCATCGTTTTCAGCAAGCGTTGCATTGCCATATGTACCTGATATTTTACTGATCCGTTGCCCATGTGGACGCAATATTTTTTTTTACCCGCTAAAAAAAAAATCTCGTTGCCGTTGTCGTGTGGATGTAGCCTTAGAATCAAGAACAAGTTCCTATTAAAGTAGCCAGTAAGTGAATTACAGTGTGTGCATTAATATTAACACCTTCTGTCCAATCAGATTTCAGAGGATTCAATAGTGCTGTGAGGTAATGCAAATTAATTGTCAAATTTATCATTTGTAGCTTGACTAACTGTTCTTCTGTTGTTTCTGGTCAGTTTGTGAAACTGAGTTTTGCAGCACTGCATCACTGTCAGCTCCGTGAACAGCTTTGTAGTTGGACTCAATTCTGCCTCACTTGTAAATCATTTTGGATAAAAGTGCCTGCCAAGTGAATAAATGTGAATACGAATGTAAATGAGAGGCCCTGGTGTGGTTCCAGCTGGGAAGCCCATTACACACACACACACACACACACACACACAGTACAGTACAGACTCCAATACAGTGCCCCCTAGACACTCACTTTCACTGTTCATTTAAAACTTCAACATGTTTTATTGGAAAATATTTTCAAACGGGAAATGCAGGGTGTCTAATGACAAGTATCATTTACACGTCCTCCATTTCAGTGCACATATCATGACTGAGTCGATCATTTTCCATCTTTTCCATCTTTAAAGGCTGCCTGATAATGAAAAAGATGGGCCGCTTGCTGTGAACCCAACCACATTTGATCAGTTATTGTGCATTCAAAACTGATTTCATGTTACAACATGAAATACTGATAAATTACCCACTCGGATCGAAGCCGACTTGCTCAGCTGGGGATCGTGAAATGTGGAAACGGGAGATGGCTAAGCTGAGCAGGAAGCAAAATTCATTAAAAACTGGTTAAAATGCTTTTTTTTTTCCATGATGAATGAAACGAGCATTGAGGCTCTAAATCAAATGCATGATGTCTCTACATCTAACTTGCTCGAGTTTCGGACTCGCAAGGGTTTCCATGGAATCCATCTCTGCACCGGGATCGCGGTGCTGTTTCCATGACGATCGGCCACCTGTTGTTCTGGGGCTTTCGCACGTCTGTCAGGAGATTAGTGGTGATCGGGAATCTCATGTTACATCAGTCCTTTTCTTTGTTTGATCCAAGTTCTGTTTGGTTGCGAATTCTATGGCACATATTGATAAGCCTTGTCTGATTTTTGTGTCTGTGGAAGTCTATCACTTATACACATTAATTGTGCATCCGTAATTATTCTATCCACATTCAATGGATATGAGCGATCACGCACTCTGATTGGCTACTCTACTTCTAGGCTATCAGCTCATATACCGTGAGTAGAGAAAAACAAAATGGCAGAGCGCATCAAGTCAGATATATCACTTTGTTATCGAGTATTTAAAAGAAACAGAAATAGCTAAAAGAATATCGCCCCCCCCCAGTGTCTCCTGTTCCACACTCCAGCCCAGTCAGTGGCGATAATGCACCTTTAAGTTGGTTTGCCAACCGACAAAACAGGCTTGTAGTACTCGAGTCTGACTCGTGCCCCAATTTTAAGGACTCGTGACTTGACTTGGACTTGAGCACTGATGACTCGGACTTGTGTATTAACTGCATTCGGACTCGTAAATTGGAGACGAGGACTTGGATTTATTCTTTAGTTTTTATAATTTGGCATAAGATATTTATATCTACGGGTGGCACGGTGGTGTAGTGGTTAGCGCTGTCGCCTTACAGCAAGAAGGTCCTGGGTTCGAGCCCCGGGGCCGGCGAGGGCCTTTCTGTGTGGAGTTTGCATGTTCTCCCCGTGTCCGCGTGGGTTTCCTCCGGGTGCTCCGGTTTCCCCCACAGTCCAAAGACATGCAGGTTAGGTTAACTGGTGACTCTAAATTGACCGTAGGTGTGAATGTGAGTGTGAATGGTTGTCTGTGTCTATGTGTCAGCCCTGTGATGACCTGACGACTTGTCCAGGGTGTACCCCGCCTCTCGCCCGTAGTCAGCTGGGATAGGCTCCAGCTTGCCTGCGACCCTGTAGAAGGATAAAGCGGCTAGAGATGATGAGATGAGATATTTATATCTACATTAATTTTTGTACGAATTTTGTGCAAGAGAAGAGAACACACAGTCACCTGTTCATACGTCATGTTCAGGAACAAACTAACGTTAATGGTGCTAAAATGCCTGGAGAGACGCCCCTAGGATTGTCCGCTTTGCTTATACAGACTTCTCGTGCAGTGGGAAAAAAATGCACTGCTGTGTGTTCCATATGTAGAAGAACTATCGAGGAGACGACGGGGACAACCTCGAACTTCAATCGTCATTTGGCAAGACTCCACCCAGAGAAGGAAGTGACACGCTGTGTTCATTGCCCTGTTGATAGTGGGTGGGGCTTGCTTGCTAAGCGATGAACTAGCTAGTGTTATGGTAACCCTCTCTCATGTTATTTGCCCTGTTGATAGTGGGCGGGGCTTGCTGAGCGATGAACAAGCTTTCTATCTGTAGCCTGTTAACTAAAATGGGGCAGTCGAGCAGGAACGTTAGTCCAACACAGCAACATCCACTGTCAAATGGTGAGGTTGGAGTCTTGTTCTCTGACTCAACTCGGATCAATAGTGGACTCGACTCAAAATTTTCTTTAATGACTTGGACTTGACTTGAACTTTAACACTGGGGACTCGAGACTGGACTCGGACTCGAGGTTTAGTGACTCGACTACAATACTGCACCAAAAAACCCTAAAGAAGAAGATGATGATGATGGAGCGTGTTGCTGAACCAGCCGAGGACAAAATAAAAACTCTAATCGAAAGCAAAAATACAAAAAATACAAAAAAAAGCAACAAAATATGGAATGAAAGTATTTGATGGTAAGAATGTATTTTTTTTTTTATTTTACAAGAATTATTATTATTATAGCATTTTTCACAAATTGCTCCTGTCATTTTGCCGGTTTGTTTACATTCTAGGTGGAAATGATTTTGTTGGACGTTTTGTATAAAGTTTTTATTTATCAAATTTGCAAAAAATAAAAACAAAAATGCTCTGTTTCTCAAAATCCAGTGAATGTGGATAGAATAAAACAGTTATTCTACTCAGTCTTGTCGTACCTGGATTATAGACAACTCGATGCTACGGTATGTGCTTCGGCTATCAGGTCATGTACGATTCGATTTCGTGGAATAATTGTTAACTAGCCAGATAGCTGAGATTTGTCATAAAAATGCCAAAAAATATATATGAGACCAAATGTTACCTTCTCCAAACATCTCATCTGACATTGCATAAAATGCCATGGTGGCACTTGACCTTTTATTCATATCTGAGACAAAACTCTGAATCATCACCTCATTCATTCTCATCTCATTATCTCTAGCCACTTTATCCTTCTACAGGGTCGCAGGCAAGCTGGAGCCTATCCCAGCTGACTACGGGCGAAAGGCAGGGTACACCCTGGACAAGTCGCCAGGTCATCACAGGGCTGACACATAGACACAGACAACCATTCACACCTATGGTCAATTTAGAGTCACCAGTTAACCTAACCTGCATGTCTTTGGACCGTGGGGGAAACTGGAGCACCCGGAGGAAACCCACACGGACAACATGCAAACACCACACAGAAAGGCCCTCGCCGGCCCCGGGGCTCGAACCCAGGACCTTCTTGCTGTGAGGCAACAGCGCTAACCACTACACCACCGTGCCGCCCTCATCACCTCATTATCAACCTTAATTTATCATGAAAGTATTATTAGCTTCTTCATCAGTTGTTCACATTCCATTGATTCATTTGCCAGTCCTGATTTAAACTCACAACAGAACTACCAAAAGGTACCTCCAAGAAATGGATGAAACAAGGTCTTGCCTTGTCTTTGAAGCCGACACATTTTATACCCACAGAAACACAGAAGCCTGGTCCAACTAGCCAATTCTTATAAAACCACAGTCTTGATTGATGATTCTCCACCCCCATAGAAAGATCTTTTGAACACAAACTGACTGTTTATGGCATTCAGTTGCTTCCTGCAAACTTGAGAGGATGCCACTCTGCATCATGCTCCCTTCAAGCCATGAGAAGGGTTTGATTTGACCCACCATCCTTCAAGACATGCATCAAGACTTTTCTCAGTCCTGCACTCAGGTGGTGCAATGAACCTCCGCTGGCTGTCCAAACAGCTGAGTCACTCTTCAAAGCAAAAATGTAGGGCTCTTGAGTGGCACAACAGAAGCCCTTTTGTCCTGTCATCAGGAGATTTTTAGTTTGAAACCCAGTGATGCGATAGCCTTCTGTAGCTGGGAGACTTAGAAAACAAAATTAGCCGTGCTCTCTGGAACGGTGATTCTCTCTTCTCTGTCAATCAGTGTGACACTAGCCAATCATGACCTTATGTGTTCAGAAGAGGGCAGATAAATCTTTTCTTCCGAATGTGGAAGTTGGCTTCACAGATTTGCCCTCCCTGGTTGGTAGCTGTCTTATGATGGTGAGAACTTGCTAGTCCTGAAGCCTGAAAACTTCACATGTATTGTTTTTGTTGCTATACTTACACCTTGCTAGCTTGACAACATTCCTAAACCTTGACCTATCTCTACTAGTATGAGAATGTTTTTGATGGAGACTTCAAAGTATTCCTGGAAGTTGCTCTGCAAAGGGATGTCTGCCAAGGTGTATCCCAGGACTACCAGAGACCCCGTGTTGGACCCTTGAGCAAGACCCTTTATCCACTCAATGGTCTGGATGAGATTCTGCCTCATAAATCACTGCAGATACAAACATCTTCCTAATGAGTATCCATGAATAACACAAAGGCCTCTAGGACATTGATAATGGGGTGACGAACTTCCTTAGTAAAGAATTTTGCCTCAACTTTCACTGGTATTTGAATAAAAATAGATCAGAGAAGAAGTCTAGGAGTTTGGCATTTCCTGTTATCCCATTCTTTCATGCACTGACTCATTGCTGGTGTGTTATTAATCAGTCTTTGGATTGGACATGGATCGAACCCATTGGATAAAAACATCTCCTGAAACAAGAAAAAAAAGAAGAAGTGCAAATACAGCCCTCTCTGGTTGTAATTACTCTGACTCTATGAACCTTTCTTGGATTGTTTAAACTACAAAGGAATGCTCGGGTTAGATGGGGGGCATCAGAACGGAGAGTTCCCTTGACTGACCTCGTGTTCTTACAAACATTCTTAAGCAGGATTTGAGGAAAAGGAAATACCATGTCAGTTCATGTAAATTAAAAATTCAGTTCAAGTCAATGATCCAAATTCCCCTTACCCCACATACTCTATAATTGAGTATAGTGTCTGATGTCTGCTGGTTCTTTAGGTTTTGCCCTGAAGCTACAAAGCTCATGTAAGTACTGTATCATGCTGAACTTCTGTTGGAGCTTCTGTACTGATGACTCACTTTCTCCTGTTATAGATTGTCCCACATGGATGGATACCTTAAAGATTTCAAATTTATACCCCAAGTCTCACCTTGCTTCAAGGGACAATCTCATATGGATAGTGAGGCTAGAGGGCAGAGTCATTGTGCAAAAGTAAGTGATTCTGGATGTTCAGGACTTGTGCAGATTACAGTAAACCAATCCACAGTAGCAAGTCTTTGGAACACCATTTGAGAAGTGGATGTGGTTTCATGGTGATTTTTATAGCGAGTATGGATATATTGAAATAGAGCACAGAAGGAGGTGCTTAAAATTCAAACTCAAAACCTTCAGCAATGGATATAATCAGGAGCTTCATTCATCATATACTGGAACTCTCCTGTTAGCACAAACAAATCGACAGAAAATGAAAATGCTATCCAGACAAATAATATACACCGATCAGCCATAACAGGTGAAGTGAATAACGTTGACCATTACAGTGGCACCTGTCAAGAGGTGGGATATATTAGGCAGCAAGAGAACAGTCAGTTCTCAAAGCTGATGTGTTGGAAGCAGGAAAAATGGGTAAACGTAGTCTAAAGATCTGAGCGACTTTGACAAATTGTGATGGTTAGATGACTGGGTCTGAGCATCTTCAAAATGGTACATCTTGTGGGTACACAGTGGTACACAGTGGTTAGTACCTACTAACCTTGGTTAGTGGTCCAAGGATCCGAGGGACGACCGATGAACTGGCGACAGGGTCATGGGTGTCGAAGGCTCATTGATTTGCATAGGGCACGAAAGCTAGCCCATATGGTCCAATCCAACAGAAGAGCTACTGTAGCACAAACTGCTGAAAAAGTTAATGCTGGCTAAAACAGAAAGGTGTCAGCATTAACCTTTTCAGCAGTTTGTTCTACAGTACACTGTCAGAAATAGGGGCACATTAGGAGTCAATTTCTGTCCCTCAAGGTACAAGCTATGTTAATGTACTCCCTAGGGCTCATTATTGGCCCTCAACATAACCATGTGTACCTTTTTAGGGCCAAAACAGTACATACATGTTCCCAAACAGTATATAAAGGGTACAAATAAGTACTTTAGAAGGTACTGCCAAGTGACAAGCCATTGTACCCCTAAAGGAACAATAATGTACTTTATTTTCTGAGTGTGTAGCTCTTCTGTGGGATTGGACCATATGGGCTAGCATTCGTGCCCCATGTGAATCAATGAGCCTTCGACATCCATGACCCTGTTGCCGGTCCACTGGTTGTCCTTTGGATCCTTGGACTACTTTTGGTAGGTACTAACCACTGCCTACCAAGAACACCTCACAAGATGTGCCATTTTGGAGATGCTCAGACCCAGTCATCTAGCCATCACAATTTGTCAAAGTCGCTCAGATCCTTAGACTACGTTTACCCATTTTTCCTGCTTCCAACACATCAACTTCAAGAGTTGACTGTTCTCTTGCTGCCTAACATATCCCACCTCTTGACAGGTGCCACTGTAATGAGATAATCAATGTTATTCACTTCACCTGTCACTAGTCATAATGTTGTAGCTGATCGGTGTATTTTACAAGCAAAAAACGAGAACACAACATGACTGAGATGTTCACATGTTCGCTTGTATGACTTGCTGACTTTTTGACAAGGTCACAAACATGACGATGTTCATTTCTCATCATCATCTCTAGCCGCTTTATCCTGTTCTACAGGGTCGCAGGCAAGCTGGAGCCTATCCCAGCTGACTACGGGCGAAAGGCGGGGTACACCCTGGACAAGTCGCCAGGTCATCACAGGGCTGACACATAGACACAGACAACCATTCACACTCACATTCACACCTACGCTCAATTTAGAGTCACCAGTTAACCTAACCTGCATGTCTTTGGACTGTGGGGGAAACCGGAGCACCCGGAGGAAACCCACGCGGACACGGGGAGAACATGCAAACTCCGCACAGAAAGGCCCTCGCCGGCCGCTGGGCTCGAACCCAGAACCTTCTTGCTGTGAGGCGACAGTGCTAACCACTGTCAGTCTTTATTAAATAGCTAGCTAATTAGCTTGACATTATGTTAGCTAGCACTATTAGGTTCCCAGGCAACCGAAAACATGGTGCCACTGGATGTTTTAATTGTACTGAATTTATCATTTGTCCAGCCCTGCTTCAGCTCACTAGTCCAGAACCTCGGCGTCAGACCTTCCAGTGCCCTCTTCACTCGAACTCTTCATTATGTTGATGCAACAATTATGACCAGTGACAGCACATATTTTACGCTCGTGTGAAACAAATGTGCACTGTTATGAACAAGAAGAACAATTCACATGTCAAAAAGTCTGTAATCAGAACGCATCAACGCGATGCCTGCGAACTCCAGGGGCGTAAAATAAGCTGCACAACAAAAGCACAGCGACAGCCAGCCATTTTCATCTACAGAAGAAGAAACGATGCTGATGAACAAGGCTGCCTTTTTAAACGAGCTTGTCTTTCAGGAGGCGTCTCCAAGCAACAGGGCTAAAACCCGGCGTCGGCCATATCCTGTCGAGCAAATACGCCGTTGAATTCCACAGAGTGGCTATTAATAGACTCTTTTACCTGCAAAACAAATCACTCATGCTGCTCTCCATTAGGCTCTGAGGCTTTCTTGTCACTAGAGGATTCGGTTCTGGGAAATACTGGCATTAACTCTCTCTGTGCGCTGCTTCACAATGAATGTTCAAACCAAAAACTTTTTTTTTTTTCCGTTAAAGGTTTGACATAGTGGCCAAATTACTGTATATGGCTCACTATCTTCTTCTTCTTCTTCTAGTTATTTAATTAAAGCCTGTATTTATATCAGACTAGCTAAATCTGATAACTTGAAGACCAGATTTCTTTTTTCCAATAATAAAAAATAACTTTCTTTACATGGCAACAGAAAAAGGCATCGACTTTTAACCTCTTAAAAAACAACAACAGATTTTCTGAAAATATAAATTGGAAACACCCCCAGCTCTGATCACCCCACCCCTTTTCTCTGATGAACTGTTACGTTACATGAACTGAATTTGCATACCCGACTGTGATTGGCTCTTGTATTTTATGACACAACACTCACCTGTCAAGCTGTTAATACTAACTCAGATTTTCCATTGAATTTTCATACTGTGACATTTGAAATATACTCTTATGAAAAGGATTAAATCATTAAAAACAATATTTTATTTGATAAAGTTTAAAAATGTATCATATAGTCAGCCTCTATATAATTTAACAATTATTCCACAAAATCAAGCGGTGCATGAGCTGATAGCCGACAAGTCGCGTAGCACCGAGTGGAATAACTGTTTTATTCTATCCACATTCACTGGATTTTGAGAAACAGAGCATTTTTATTTTTTGCAAATTCAATCAAGAAAAACTTTATACAAAACGTCCAACAAAATCATTTCAGCTTAGAATGTAAACAAACTGGTGAAATGACAGGAGCAATTTGCGAAAAATGCGATTAATAATAATTCTTGAAAAATGAAAAAAAGATACGTTCTTACCAGGGCGGCACGGTGGTGTAGTGGTTAGCACTGTCGCCTCACAGCAAGAAGGTCCGGGTTCGAGCCCTGTGGCCGACGAGGGCCTTTCTGTGCGGAGTTTGCATGTTCTCCCCGTGTCCGCGTGGGTTTCCTCCGGGTGCTCCGGTTTCCCCCACAGTCCAAAGACATGCAGGTTAGGTTAACTGGTGACTCTAAATTGAGCGTAGGTGTGAATGGTTGTCTGTGTCTCTGTGTCAGCCCTGTGATGACCTGGCGACTTGTCCAGGGTGTACCCCGCCTTTCGCCCGTAGTCAGCTGGGATAGGCTCCAGCTTGCCTGCGACCCTGTAGAACAGGATAAAGCAGCTACAGATAATGAGATGAGATGGGAGACATTCTTACCATCAAATACTTTCATTCCATATTTTGTTGCTTTTTTCTTTTGGGGGGTTTTTATTTTTGAGTAGAGTTTTTATTTCATCCTCGGTTGGTTCAGCAACACGCGCCGTCATTTTGTTTTTCTCTACTCATGGCATATGAGCTGATATCCTAGTACAGTAGTAGAGTAGCCAATCAGAGCAAACGATTGCTCATATCCAGGGAATGTGGATAGAATAAATATAAATTATAATACTGTATAGCGTATGCCATTTTGTATCTAATGTGGACTTCGAAATGATGCTCAAATTTGTTCAGAATCCTTAAACAGTTAGACAGTTGTTGTCGCTTCTCATGTGAAAGTAAATGTTTGGGTTTTTTTTTTAACCCAGCTGAAGGAGGTTTTTCTAAGGGTTGGTGGACCATATGATCTGGTCGCTGCTAGCGTTTATGGAGTAATAAAAAATAACTTTTTTTAACCTTCACATATACTGTATATGGTATCATCATTCAAAAAGTTGTATAATTCAAAAGTCATTGAAATTGAAATCAAGTGAAAATGTGATTTCATTGGACTGTATATAAATAAAATAATTGCTAACTCTGATGCTAGTCATATCCTTAACTGTTTGTGGCATGTGTAGCATTTTGATACGAGTTGTTTGTGCAAACATTTGCTCCACTGTATTGGATTTAATATGATTGCCAAAGGTCGGCATATCAGGTGAAAATTCAAATTCAATCCAAATTGCTTGAAAGTCGTCTATTTGACTCAGAAGTGAATGCAGAACAACATACTTTTTTACAGAATTAAAATATGTTTATCCATTCTTGAGATATTACAAATCAAAGATTGAAAATAAAAGGTTTAATTTTTCGAAAACTGCCGTAATATTCTGTACGAGAGTCACATGATCCAAAATGAGCCTCATTAACCAAGGAGATCAAATGTTTTTTCTTAATAACATTTCTATTTTTCAAGATATTTACATGGAAATTGGCAGCACATAGCTGGTTGTATACTGAATACAAAGTTTGAAAAATTAATAAAAACTAATTATGCAAATTAGCATTTAATTGAATGAATGAATGAATGAATTAATTAATTTTATTTCGAACATGTATAAAAAAATGTATGTAACTATTTGTACATACAAAAGAAAGAAAATGAGAAAGTGACAAAAATAATAAATAAAATAACATAAAGAGCTAAGACATTACAAAACACCGCACATTGTTCGAAAAAGGAGTGCGAAGAAGTACAATACTTTTTTAATTTCCCACCCCTTTTTAACTACCCCGAAATCCAAACTTCATTAATACACCTATAAAAATATATACCATATATACACTTCATGAATATCTATATAAATATATAATTACAAAAATAAATATATACTACATACCATATATATACACACTTCATAAATATCTATATAAATATTTTATTACAAAAACATTTACTATATACCATATATACACTTCACAAATATCTATATAAATATATAATTGCAAAAAATATATATATACTATATACCATATATACACTTCATAAATATCTATATAAATATATAAGTACAAAAATAAATATCTACTACATACCTATCCCTGTAAATATGAATATATAAACTATCCCCATAAATAAATATATATCATATATACCATATACTTAGTTCTAATATAACAATCAACCCTATTCTATTTATCCCTCATCATCCTCCGTTAACATACTTCCTCTTCTACATACTTGTTTAAAAATATTTTTTGTACCTATTTTTAAACAGATCTATATTTGCACTTTGTTTTATTTCTGTCTCCAGTCTGTTCCATAAAGTCACCCCACAGCTCGATACGCACATGTTTTTCATATTTGTTCGAATAATAATTAGTATTAATTATGCTAATTGGGTAAAACATTAAATCGGTAGACTTGGTAAAAAAGTAATAAAAGATTATTTCTAATCCTCTCTTTGTGCTCTGTAGGTCTTTGTATTTCTCAAAAGTAGGGCCTACTAGTGTTTATATGAAAGAATATAAATGATTATTTTGATTAATATTCACAGCTTTCAAGGCAAACCTTGAAAAACTGTCTGATCCACATCCAATAAACAATTCACATTAACTGAACTGAAATTGACACTCGCGTTTCTGACTTACGTTTTTTTTAAATCTCATTCCGACCACTAAGATCTCAACATTTTTCATCAAAACAACTCCAGTTATATTCTAAAATAGTAATTTATTTACGCAAATCAGTTTGATTTGAAAAAATAAGTAGGTAAAGCTATGAAAACTCACTTCAAAGTCTCCCGTGAATCCTAACATCGAAACTAGCAGACGGAAAATTTTGCTGAATCCTTCATCAGAGCGAGAGAACATCCCTATAAAAGTTATCTGATTGATATTGATGAGTAATCCAGTCAGAAACCGATCAAGAGAGAGAGAGAGAGAGAGAGAGAGAGCGACCGCTTTCCCGTGACTCAAAAAGAAAAGCACTGGCAGTTTCCCAACGTCACACGAGCAGTTTTTACTCTGTTGTACCAACTTCAACCTTCCGTTACTCCCAAAGTACTGAACAGATCTTAACCAGATACATTTCTCTGGAAAGCAGAGATTATAAGCTTTTTTAATGATAGTAT
The DNA here is from genome assembly GCF_027579695.1 of Neoarius graeffei. NCBI lineage: Eukaryota > Metazoa > Chordata > Actinopteri > Siluriformes > Ariidae > Neoarius > Neoarius graeffei. The sequence continues at coordinate 59,196,573 of NC_083587.1, forward strand.
TCATGATAAAAATATTCAAGAGTTAAGCAATGACAGATTTGGAAATTTAGATGAGTGTCAGCATGCATAATTTTCACAGCATGACTAGCGAGCATCTGATACGTCTACTAATAGTTAGCAGTTACGCGGCTAAAACACAGTTTCGCAATGAAAGCATGTCAACCCAATTTCACTCAAATGTTGCAGAAAGGCAATTAAGTACAACAGTCTTATTGGGTTTTGCAGTAAGTACGATGCAAGAAAAGGCATAGTTGCTAACTTTGCTCCTAATCTTATTCTTAATCCTTTCAAACTGGATTATACATGTCTTTAATTTTTCATTGTGAGACCATTTTTCAGGTTATACTGCAGGTAGAAGGGCGGCACGGTGGTGTAGTGGTTAGCGCTGTCGCCTCACAGCAACAAGGTCTGGGTTCGAGCCCCGTGGCCGGCGAGGGCCTTTCTGTGCGAAGTTTGCATGTTCTCCCCGTATCCGCGTGGGTTTCCTCCGGGTGCTCCGGTTTCCCCCACAGTCCAAAGACATGCAGGTTAGGTTAACTGGTGACTCTAAATTGAGCGTAGGTGTGAATGTGAGTGTGAATGGTTGTCTGTGTCTATGTGTCAGCCCTGTGATGACCTGGCGACTTGTCCAGGGTGTACCCCGCCTTTCGCCCGTAGTCAGCTGGGATAGGCTCCAGCTTGCCTGCGACCCTGTAGAAGGATAAAGCGGCTAGAGATAATGAGATGAGATGAATGAGAGAGACTGCAGGTAGAAGCAACAACATCATGAGTTAGCATGATCTAGTTCTTGCTAGCATTCATGCGTGAACTAAACATGTTAATGTTGTAGGACAAACGCTCTTTATAGTGTCTTTATCTGATCCATCACTGAAATGTAATATAAAATTTTGTTCGAATTCATAACGATAGAAATAAAGGTGTGAGGAAAAAGTACGCTTGCTGACTCTTTTACTCGTTAACCGTTTGAAAATTTGTGAGCGTTGACTCAAATGCTTTCCTTCACTAAGAATGATCCCAGACCATGTTGGTGATCTTGTTGGATGTTTTACTGGCACTAACTTTCCATACAAATCATCTTGTGAGAATTTACTGAGAGTGTTGGGAAACGTGAGAGCGGATGCTAGCTGGTGGAGCCACGAAGCTCTTCAGCAGCATGAAAACGTATGTGAGAAGAGTTAAGTAAAGCCTTAACATTCCACTAACACCAAGTCTGATTGGGTCTCTGGGGTGTAGGAACTACTTCCTGTTCTATCCATCTTCATGGGAAAGTTGGCGTGTAGGCCATAAATGAAAGGAAAGAGGAAACTCAAGCAGCAGAGAAGTAGAGGAGCCCGGGGAGGTGACACACAGGTGGAGAAGTGGAGGATTGTGGAGAGGTTAGTGAGGTGTGTTATAGCTGGGGGCTTGAGCTTAAAATTTTCCATTTTCCACTAAAGGCGCATCACACAAAGCTGCATACGGCCCCAAAACGGGCTTCAGAAGCTTAGCGCTATCACCTATTCTGATTTATTGATTCAGCAGAAAGTTTCGAGTGAGGTAGACTTCATACCGAGTAAAGACTTGAGCCGGTCAGGGTTGGTCCAGTATGATGAACTGATAACCATTTTTGTGGGGGTTTTTTGGTACATGTTAATGCTAATAAATAATGATACCAAAATGAGCAGCGTACTTAATATTAATCAATTCGAGGCATCACAGAATATATATGTTTTTAGTATAAATATACAGGTGATTATAGGAAATCGCGCTCTGATTGGTCAAGAAATTTGGTCGATAATCACCTCGAACGACTCGGCAAAATGGCAACCAATTACTTCGTCACTGTAAGTAAGGAAGAATGACAAATGTTGAAAGAAAATGTTGTTCCTAAAAGCACGAAAGATGTGACGAAGTTTGATCTAAAACTATTCAAAGTTAAGGCGGAATCGTGATTTATTTTATCTGTTTCAAAACAAAGTATTTTAGGTGAGCTGGCGTAGATAAGTGACAAGTCTGCACCACACCGTTATTACATTTGCGTGCCTCTTTTGAAAACTGAATTAAATAACTTCTTTAATATGATTAAATATTAATAATCACCCGTCTTTTTATACTAAAACAATTATCTGCCTCAGGCCCAGCAAATATCGGTGAATAATAACCTTGACCTCGACCACAACTTCGTCTTGATTATTATTCACCGATGTTCACTTCGCCTTCTATCCACGTTCACTGGATATAAGCAATCGTGCGCTCTGACTGGCTACTCTACTATTAGGATATCAGCTCATATACCGTAAGTAGAGAAAAACAAAATGGCGGAATGTGTTACTGAACCAACCGAGGGCGAAATAAAAACTCGACTCGAAAACAAAACCCAAAAAAATAAAAAAAGCAACAAAATATGAAATGAAAGTACAGTGCTCAGCATAAATGAGTCCACCCCCTTTGAAAAGTAACATTTTAAACAATATCTCAATAAACACAAACAATTTCCAAAATGTTGACAAGACAAAGTTTAATATAACATCTGTTTAACTTCTAACGGGAAAGTAAGGTTAATAATATAAACTTAGATTCCACATTTTTCAGTTTTGCTCAAATTAGGGTGGTGCAAAAATGAGTACACCCCACAACAAAAACTACTACATCTAGTACTTTGTATGGCCTCCATGATTTTTAATGACAGCACCAAGTCTTCTAGGCATGGAATGAACAAGTTGGCGACATTTTGCAACATCAATCTTTTTCCATTCTTCAACAACGACCTCTTTTAGTGACTGGATGCTGGATGGAGAGTGATGCTCAACTTGTCTCTTCAGAATTCCCCAAAGAAAATAATTTCTTTACGCCACAAAGGTGAAGGCTACAAGAAGATCAGCAAAGCTTTACTTATCAGTCAGAATACTGTAGCAAAAGTGGCACAAAAATTTAAGAAAGATGGAACTGCAGCCATCTCACAGAGACGTCCAGGTTGTCCACGGAAGTTAACACCTCGACAGGAGCGTCTTCTGATGAGAAGGGTTGAAGAAAATCAGCATGCAAGTTCACTGCAGTTATCTAAAGAAGTAGAAAGCCAAACTGGGGTGACTATTTCCCGTGACACAATACAGCGTACACTGTAGAGGAATGACATGCATGGATGCCGTCCACGAAAGAAGCCTTTCCTAAAGCCCAGGCACAAAAAAGCCCGCCTAGAGTTTGCCAGGGCCCATGCTGACAAAGATGAAGACTACTGGGACTCTATACTCTGGAGTGATGAGACCAAGATAAATGTTTTTGGACCTGATGGCTTCAAAACTGTATGGCGTCACAAAGGTGAGGAATACAAAGAAAAATGCCTGGTGCCGACAGTGAAACATGGTGGTGGCAGTGTCCTTATGTGGGGCTGCATGAGTGCTGCTGGTGTCGGGGAGCTGCATTTCACTGATGGCATCATGAATTCACAGATGTATTGCTCTATACTGAAAGAGAAGATGCTACCATCACTCCATGCCCTTGGTCGTTGTGCACTTTTCCAACATGACTAAACACACATCTAAGGCCACTGTTGGATTTCTGAAGAAGAACAGGGTGAAAGTGATTCAGTGGCCAAGTATGTCTCCTGATCTGAACCCAATCGAACACCTATGGGGAATTCTGAAGAGACAAGTTGAGCATCACTCTCCATCCAGCATCCAGTCACTAAAAGAGGTCGTTGTTGAAGAATGGAAAAAGATTGATGTTGCAAAATGTCGCCAACTTGTTCATTCCATGCCTAGAAGACTTGGTGCTGTTATAAAAAATCATGGAGGCCATACAAAGTACTAGATGTAGTAGTTTTTGTTTTGGGGTGTACTCATTTTTGCACCACCCTAATTTGAGTATAACTGAAAAATGTGTAATCTAAGTTATATTATTAACCTTACTTTCCCGTTATAAGTTAAACAGATGTTATATTAAACTTTGTCTTGTCAACATTTTGGAAATTGTTTGTGTTCATTGAGATTTTGTTTAAAATGTTACTTTTCAAAGGGGGTGTACTCATTTACGCTCAGCACTGTATTTGATGGTAAGAACGTATCATTTTTTATTTTTCAAGAATTATTATTCTAGAATTTTTCGCAAATTGCTCCTGTCATTTCGCCAGTTTGTTTACATTCTAAGCAGAAATGATTTTGTCGGACATTTTGTATAAAGTTTTTTATTGACTGAATTTGCAAAAAATAAAAATGCTCTGTTTCTCAAAATCCAGTGAATGCGGATTGAATAAAACACTTATTCTATTCAATCTCATCGTACATGGCTTATAGTCGACTCAGTGCTACGCAACTCATCGGCTATCAGCTCATGTACGACTCGATTTCGTGGAACAACTTAATTATTCCCTTGGCTTACGTAGTGGCAGTGGACATATACATATTCATGCACTTTGGCTACTAGAAAAGCGCGTTCTTTATAATGTTCGCAAGTTGGTTGTAAACGAAATGCATTAGCTAGCTACATTAGCTACCTTGTTTTGTACTTTGATTTGTGTTGTAGTGGAGTTTTTTCACTTCAGCAAATCACTTCTGTACAACTGTAAGTAAAGTACATTTTCTGTTTTTTGTTGCGTCTCAATCATTCTTCAGCAAGCACCAATAGTAGCTGAATGTCAAGAACAACTTACATAACAACTAGAAATACTTACCTTTCTCTCATACAGCAACATCTGTAGATATTTTTTTCCCCAAACCATTTTGTCAGGCCACTTGCATTGGACTGTACAAAGATTCTGTCGTTCCTCCTCTTGATATTTTCACAGTGTACAGTAATTTGCTGTCTGCTTTTCTTTCATTGCCATTAACAATTGTGAAAAATATGTTCAGGACAGTCTGTGTCTATGTGTCAGCCCTGTGATGACCTGGCGACTTGTCCAGGGTGTACCCCGCCTTTCGCCCGTAGTCAGCTGGGATAGGCTCCAGCTTGCCTGCGACCCTGTAGAAGGATAAAGCGGCTAGAGATAATGAGATGAGATGAGATGAGATGAGATGAGATGAGATGAGATGAGATGAGATGTTCAGGACAGGTGGCATGGTGGTGTAGTGGTTAGTGCTGCTGCCTCATAGCAAGAAGGTCTTGGGTTCGAGCCCAGTGGCCAACAAGGGCCTTTCTGTGTGGAGTTTGCATGTTCTCCCCGTGTCTGTGTGGGTTTCCTCCGGGTGCTCCGGTTTCCCCTACAGTCCAAAGACATGCAGGTTAGGTTAACTGGTGACTCTAAATTGAGCGTAGGTGTGAATGTGAGTGTGAATGTGAGTGTGAATGGTTGTCTGTGTCTATGTGTCAGCCCTGTGATGACCTGGCGACTTGTCCAGGGTGTACCCCGCCTTTCGCCCGTAGTCAGCTGGGATAGGCTCCAGCTTGCCTGCGACCCTGTAGAAGGATAAAACGGCTAGAGATAATGAGATGAGATGAGATGTTCAGGACAGGTGGCATGGTGGTGTAGTGGTTAGTGCTACTGCCTCATAGCAAGAAGGTCTTGGGTTCGAGCCCAGTGGCCAACAAGGGCCTTTCTGTGTGGAGTTTGCATGTTCTCCCCGTGTCTGTGTGGGTTTCCTCTGGGTGCTCCGGTTTCCCCTACAGTCCAAAGACATGCAGGTTAGGCTAATTGGTGGCTCTAAATTGATCGTGAGTGTGAATTGTTTGTCTTTGTGTGTCAGCCCCGTGATGACCTGGTGACTTGTCTAGGATGTACCCCGCCTCTCACCCATAGTCAGCTGGGATAGGCTCCAGCTTGCCTGTGACCCAGGACAAGCGGCTACAGATAATGGATGGACATCCAGAACATTAATATCAGAGCTTTTTTTTTTTTCCAGGACCACCTGTAAATGATCATAATGTCAAATGGATACCAGTGTCAGTGCATCGTTGTTTATAATAGATTGCTGTGAGTGAAGGTGGATATGAGAACAAAGATGGCTGCCTTTCTGCTGCAGCTGTTTTGACATCCATAACATTTTCCATTTTTAAACCTACCATTTTTTAGAACTGTTTATTTCCTGTCAGCATTATGCAGCAGGAGAGCAATCTTGCCCTACTTGTGCCATTCTAGGTGAAAGTACATTCAAGCAGATGCATTATAATCATGAGAAACCCAACTATCCCATTTTATCAAAAGGTCAATAGATGAAGGCTGTGTCTGAGAAAGGAAAATAAAGGCATTTTCAGAAGCATCCATTAGCCATTTTCTTCATTTGACAGTACATTTCAAAATAGCTGCAACCTCACTCAAAAGGTTTTCAAAAGGCAGATGGCAGGTAAGAGGTCTTGGAAGAATAAAAGCATGGCTTAACACTGACTAAAATGGGCAGGGGTAGGACAATGGTTAAGGTTCTACGCTAGTTACCAGAAGGTCAAGAGTTTGAATCACAGGACCAGACAGCCACACTTTCTTTCCCATCTCATCTCATTATCTCTAGCCGCTTTATCCTGTTCTACAGGGTCGCAGGCAAGCTGGAGCCTATCCCAGCTGACTACGGGCGAAAGGCGGGGTACACCCTGGACAAGTCGCCAGGTCATCACAGGGCTGACACATAGACACAGACAACCATTCACATTCACACCTATGGTCAATTTAGAGTCACCAGTTAACCTAACCTGCATGTCTTTGGACTGTGGGGGAAACCGGAGCACCTGGAGGAAACCCACGCGGACACGGGGAGAACATGCAAACTCCGCACAGAAAGGCCCTTGCCGGCCACGGGGCTCGAACCCGGACCTTCTTGCTGTGAGGCGACAGCAGTAACCACTCCACCACCGTGCCGCCTCCACTTTCTTTCCAAATCATAAAATCCATAGGTCTACTCTTGAACCCTTGTTCCTTTAAGGAAACCCTTTAAGGTTCTACTGTATATACACACACTCACCGGCCACTTTAATAGGAACTTGTTCTTGATTCTATGATTCCTGTTCTTGGCTGCAGGAGTGGAACCCAATGTGGTCTTCTTTTCTGCTGTTGCATGCTGAGAAGCTTTTCTGCTCACCACGGTTGTAAAGAGTTGCTTTGAGTTACTATATCCTTCCTGGCAAAAAAAAAAAGCTCGAACCAATCTGGCCATTTTCCTCTGACCTCCCTCTCTTATCAACAAGGTGTTTGTTTCCACCCACAGAACTGTCATTGCTCACTCAACGTTTTTGTTTTTTTGCATCATTCATCTGGCTCAAGCCAACACCCATGCCACAGTAAAAGTCACACTTTGAGATCACAATTTTTCCCCATTCTGATGTTTGAACATTGTGAATATTAACTGAAGCTCTTGACTTGTATCTGCGTGATTTTATGCATTGTGCTGTTTTCAAGGGATTGGCTGATTAGAGGATTGCATAAAACCAAAACAGGTGGATGTATGGGTTTTCTTAATAAACTGGCCGGCGAGTGTAAAAAGAAACCGAAGGTTAGGTCTTGATTCCAAATCCAACCACCTTTAGGACACTTGCCTGTCTAAAGACACCTCAAGGAATCATTGAGGAATCGCATTTACCCCATGACAGATGTAGACTGTGAAGTCATTTTCAGGATTTTCTCTCTACGTGTACTGGTTGAGTATTAAATCCGACATCGCTGTCAGTGCTCATAATGAAAATACCATGAAGCATTACTTTTCTGTGACAGAGGGTTAATGCATGAGGCATTCAGGAGAAAGAAAAGTGGTTGAACAATACCACAAGCCACGTCTAGGAGAGAATCCAGTCTCCGCAAGAAAACCCAGAGAAAGCGCTCCTAATAAGAACGCTAGCCTTGGAATTAGCATCAAGCTTCACAAGAGATCAGCGAGCAAACTATGAATGACAAGCAAGACGTGCGATACAGGAGAAAGATGGGGTGGTATGTGATGCTAATTGTATGGAGCAACAGCAAGATGGTGCAAATTTCATGGAAGAGTTTCAGCGTTATTTCCACAGTGCTGTCGAGTTCTCGATTCTGAATGGTTAGAAGGTGGTGATTAATTTTATATCACAACAGCCCTGGCAGTAGTGCAGCTTCAAATCACAGGTTTATGTGTATTCATGCATTTGTAATAATAACTAATGTTATTGTCTCTATAGTCATGACATAAACAGATGAAAAAAAATACAAGTAGGGTGGCACGATGGTGTAGTGGTTAGCACTGTTGCCTCACAGTAAGAAGGTTCTGGGTTCAAGCCCAATGGCTGATGAGGGCCTTTCTGTGCGATGTTTGCATGTTCTCCCCGTGTCTGCGTGGGTTTCCTCCGGGTGCTCCGGTTTCCTCCACAGTCCAGAGACATGTGGTTAGGTTAACTGGTGACTCTAAATTGGCCGTAGGTGTGAATGTGAGTGTGAATGGTTGTCTGTGTCTATGTGTCAGCCCTGTGATGATCTGGCGACTTGTCCAGGGTCTACCCCGCCTTTCGCCCGTAGTCAGCTGGGATAGGCTCTAGCTTGCCCGTGACCCTGCACAGGATAAGCAGTTACAGATAATGGATGGAAGGAAAAATACAAGTGTATTGTTTATCATTTTGGATAGTTGGAAGGAGTCTCCAGTGTCAGCTGTTTGTAACAGACAATGGGCTGCGTTATCTATCTATCTATCTATCTATCTATCTATCTATCTATCTATCTATCTATCTATCTATTTGATTTATTTATAGTCTTGACTTTAAGTGAGAGAGAAAGGGAAGGCTGTTCATAGCTGCTCTAATGTACCTGACAACTTTTTTGTGAATGTTCAACAACATTAAATATAACTATAAATAGATAAAAACTACAAAAGCATGAGGAACTTGCTGTGATATAAGAGGAATAACGCATGTCTGGGCATGCAGTTATTGGAAACTAATCAATTATTCATCTGGTAACAGTAACTCTGCTTTATCACAAAACCCTGTTGCTGATTATTACCCCCCGGCATATAATGTAGGGGGATATAGCTATCGCTCTGTCCGTCCGTCTGTCTGTGCGTCTGTAAACATTTTAGTTTCCGGCACAGAACTCAAACTATTAGGATTTTTTTTTTTTTTTACGAAACCTGACAGTTATGTTAAGCGACTGGAGGAGTTATGCCTTTTGACATTTCGGGATTTCTGTGATTTTTATTTTTTCCGTATTTCCATGGCAACCAGTTCAACTTAGGAAAATTTGGAGTGGGGTTTCATGTGGGGGCTGAGGTGATGTCATCTCCTGATCACTCTTGTTTTCCTACAACATCATGACCACAAGTGTTTTATTCCTGACATAATGAACACACGGGCGGCACGGTGGTGTAGTGGTTAGCGCTGTCGCCTCACAGCAAGAAGGTCCGGGTTCGAGCCCCGTGGCTGACGAGGGTCTTTCTGTGTGGAGTTTGCATGTTCTCCCCGTGTCCGCGTGGGTTTCCTCCGGGTGCTCCGGTTTCCCCCACAGTCCAAAGACATGCAGGTTAGGTTAACTGGTGACTCTAAATTGAGCGTAGGTGTGAATGTGAGTGTGAATGGTTGTCTGTGTCTATGTGTCAGCCCTGTGATGACCTGGCGACTTGTCCAGGGTGTACCCCGCCTTTCGCCCGTAGTCAGCTGGGATAGGCTCCAGCTTGCCTGCGACCCTGTAGAACAGGATAAAGTGGCTAGAGATAATGAGATGAGATAATGAACACACACTCACCGGCCACTTTAATAGGAACTTGTTCTTGATTCTAATATCCCTGTTCTTGGCTGCAGGAGTGGAACCCAGTGTGGGCTTCTGTTCTGCTGTTGCATGCTGAGATGCTTTTCTGCTCACCACGGCTGTAAAGAGTTGCTATGAGTTACTATATCCTTCCTGGCAAAAAAAGCTCGAACCAGTCCGGACATTTTCCTCCGACCTCTCTCTCTTATCAGCAAGGCGTTTGTTTCCACCCACAGAACTGTTGCTCACTTACTCACTCAATGAATGTTTTTTGTTTTTCGCACCATTCGGTGTCAACTCTCGAGATCGTTGTGTGTGAAAACCCCAGGAGATCAGCAGTTTCTGAAATACTCAAACCAAAAATACTCATCTGGCTCAAACCAACACCCATGCCACAGTGAAAGAAAGTCACACTTTGAGATCACAGTTTTTTCCCGTTCTGATGTTTGAACATTAACTGAAGCTCTTGATTTGTATCTGCATGATTTTATGCATTGTAATAAATGGCCAGTGAGTGTAGATTTAACATAATGTAATATCTAGAAAGATATATCAAGAGCAGGTGGTATATACCAATACAAGAACATTCTAAACTAAATTCTAATCCAATGTCATGTTTACTATTATGCGTGAACTAGAGATACACATGCTGGCGACAGTTAATGTGAGATAATGTGTATAAATAGACTGGCGATTGTCCAGAAGAAGACCGTCCAGCGTTATAGTAATCATCTTTTTCAGTTTGAACAGTATCAGCCTGATTGCAGTACTGATTACACCATTAATTCTGCAATGACATCTGGATCCAGCACTAATTCCCTACAGAACTGGAACGACTCTGATAGTGCCAATAGTGCACACCGTGCCCAGCGAATAAACACTTGACATGGTGTAATTACTCTGGAAAGTGTCATGTTTTTGTGCGTTAACTGGTGATGAGACAAAAGAGGTCCTGTTTTCCCCAATCACCAGGTGTACACACTGCCTGCATAAGAGCGCCGGTAAAGTAGGTTGTCATTTCTTTGAATGCACCCAATCAGAATGGAAATCATCTTTCAGTGTCGGCTACACATGAAAGCTCATGCAGCAGGTTGGTCGATTTGTACAATTAAGGAGGAAATAAATTATTCAGATCGCACTACATTCACACACTGGACAGGCTTGATGATGGAAACTTGACAATAGACAATGTTAAATGCTTCTTGGATAACAGGTCTTATATTGCTGCTGTGTTTCTGGATCTAAAGAGGGCATTTGATACTGTTAATCACCAGGTTCTTTTATCAAAATGAACACATTTTAATTTCTCCAAGAAAGAAAGCTCTCCAGTGGATGAAATCATATCTGCCCAGCAGGAAGCAATGTGCTTGTGTTGGCAACACTACATCTCTCCTTCTTGATTGTCCAGTAGGAGTCCCACAAGGCTCTATACTTGGTCCGATTTTGTTCACACTATACATTAATGACCTACCTGATGTTTGCCAAAATGTCAACATCCGGATGATGCAGTAATTTATACCCATGCAAAAAGCATCCAAGAGAGTCTCATCAACTCTCGCATCCGCAATGACTCGTATTCGTGACCGGCTTACTGAAACAAATCTCCATTTAAACACCAAAAAACAGGTTGCATGATGTTCACAAAACAACCTGCAAAGGTGACACATTCTAACGTGTTCCTTAAAGGACAAGAGCTTGATGCTGTGAATGAGTTCAAGTAACTTGGAGTGACACTAGACCCCACACTAACTTTTAAAAGTCATGTGGAAAGGGTGTCAGATAAAGTAAAATTTAAAGGTAGACTGTCTTTGAGATTTTTCAAGTGTCGGTCATAAAAATAATTTTCCCCAACACCCAATTATTTTTGTTTAGTGGACCGAAAGCTACTGAATTTGAATAACAGACTTCCAATTTTATTAGTTTTTTTTCTAATAGAACAATTAATGAATTTAGAGCCATGTGGCCTGAAATTCTCCGCAATTTTTTCCTGCTTCACCATGACCCAATACAAGATACTACGTCATGCATCATGTGGTGGGCTTTCCCCGTTCGCACAAGGCATTGTGGGATACAAATTTGAAATAGGAGAGGAAAATGGAGGACTTGAGTGTGTGAATGAAATGTGAAATACTGACTACAGTAATGGAAAGCGAGAAGAAAAGAGGTTATGTTGCGAAGGAAAGGAAACGCAGGACCGATCTTATAAATATCGGCGGTCAGCGAGCACCTCGGTGTGATCAGCTGTTTGTTTAGCAACAGAATGATGGAACTGTCAAAGGTAAACCTGTAGATGGCAGTAATGCAACACTATGGATGCCAGCTGCCGTAAAACCCAAAAGAAGAAGAAAAAGGTCAACCTGCGCATGCGCGCACACACGGACTTCCTCTGTCTGCCTGACTGCACGAAGCGAGCGATTTCATGCACATTATTTGCTTTAATCCCTTCAAATTAAATAACTTCCCAGCCACAGAATGGCCTGATATTTTGTGAGATATTAAACAAATAAATATATATCACAATGACCACATTTCAGACGGAACTAAATTTCAATGATTTTAAGAAATCGAAAGGCCGTATAGTTTGGTCCTGCGTTTCCTTTCCTTCGCAACTTAACATCCTTTCTTCTTGCTTTCCGTTACTGTAGTCAGTCTTCCATGTTTCATTCACACACTCACATCCTTCATTTTTCTCTCCTGTTTCAAATTTGTACCCACAATGCCTTGCGTGAACGGGGAAAGCCCACCACATGATGCATGATGTAGTATCTTGAATTGGGTCATGGTGAAAAAGGAAAAAAATTGCAGAAAATTTAGGGCCACATGGCCTTAAATTCATTAACTGTTCTATTTAAAAAAAAAAAACTAATATAATTGGAAGTCTGTGATTCGAATTCAGTAGCTTTCGGTCCACTAAACAAAAATAATTGAGTGTTGGGACAATTATTTTTATGACCTACACTTGAAAAATCTGAACGGCAGTCTAGCTTTAAGTCTATTCTGTCTGAGACCGGATTTGTGCAGAGTGTGCCTTGCTGTTGTCTTTGTCTCTATCCATGTTGTATATTGTGTATTGTGTTATTTGTTTTTGTTGGTTCTGTCACTATCCTGGACTTGTGAACAGTGGAAAGTGATGCTGTATCTGTCCCTATTTAGTCTCGTGTTGTATGCGTATTTGTATCCCATTCAGTTTTATGTCACCTGCCTAGGGACCATGGATGGAAATTAGCACTCTGGCATATTTACATTACATATTTTATACTATTGTTCATGAATGTGCACTGTCCCTCTCGAATAAACCAATAAATAAATCAAAATAATTATAGAACAGGAGAAAGCCAAAAGAGTTGGGCAGGGAATTCATTTGTGCATCTGAATTGTAGAGGCTTTTGGGTAGGATGGCGCAGTCCTGGTTCTACTTGGCATAAAATATTTTAATGGAATTCTTGCTTTATAAGTGGTCGTGATTAAATACATTTCTGTGTTATTTTTATTCTTCATCCCTCTCTGGTTCCGACATCGAGAAAAAGGGCCGAGGCTGAAACGGCCGACTTAATGAGCATAATGCATTTCAGTGAAGTGACATTCCATTAGAACGAGGACATGTTTCTCCACCCATTGCCTAAAGCTGCGCTCATAAAGATCATCATATCAGTGAGTGTGTTAAACGCCAAAGAGTACAATAATACCAAGTGAAAGGAATGGATTCTGGCCAGCGCAGTCGTCCCAAACCTTTAAAAATAGATAAGACTTGTTCTGATTTACTTTATCACACTGTCCTGGTTATTTTAAACCCTCAAAGAGAGAAACACTTTGATGAAAAGTATATAAAACCAATCCCTGTTTGTCCATTGAAGCTGAGTGTTGGACATTTTCAAAGTTGTATCAACTGACTCCAATAATGCTTCCGTGATTACTGACCCATTAGTAAAAAGGGTTAGAAAAAAAAATCTGCCTTTTTGGTGAAGTCGCTTCATCTCATGGTGAAAAAATGAGAAAATCCATTTTTAATGGAAATAAATGTATTCAGAGAAAAACAAATCCCTGATCAAGAAATAACAAGATCAACTGTGAGCTACTGCTCACTTACGTATCCCCCCGCTCTCGCTTATATCAGAATGCAAGCAATCGAAGTAACAGGACTCTTATTATGAATATTGACTTCAACAAATAATGAACCCTGAAACTAGTAAATAAAGAGCTGCGTCTCTCCCCAGGGATTTCAAACAGCATCCTGGTCAACTGTCATTCTGAAATAGCATTCTGCTTCTTGAAATAGCGTCAAAATCCACGCTAAATGTTTCGTAAATACATTCAGTCGGTAAACAGGAAGTCGATGTGGGACAGACCTGAAAACGGTACACACGGTATAGAACCCCAAGCTGAAGCTCGGTACCAAATATCAAGCAGTAGTGATTTGTACTTGCTGAGAAAAGTGTGATGAAATTGTTGTAAATCCACGCTAAATGTTTCGTAAATACATTCAGTCGGTAAACAGGAAGTCGATGTGCGACAGACCTGAAAACAATACACACGGTATAGAACCCCAAGCTGAAGCTCGGTACCAAATATCAAGCAGTTGTGATTTGTAGTTGCTGAGAAAAGTGTGACGAAAATGTTGTAAATCCACACTAAATGTTTCATAAATACATTCAGTTGGTAAACACGAAGTCGATGTACGACAGACCTGAAAACAATACACATGGTGTAGAACCCCAAGCTGAAGTTTGGTACCAAGTAGCTATGATTTGTGGTTGCTGAGAAAAAGGGTGTTTCCGACAGACGGAGATATGGACGGACGGATGGACAGACAGAGGTAAACTAGTCTACGCCCCTCCTTCAGGGGGGTGGGGGGTATAATAATTATTTTCAATAAAAACACATACACTCCTATTATTGTCACCCCTGTATTTAATACTTTGTTCAACTTCCCTTTGTCAGTAAAACAACACTGAGTTTCTCCGATAACATTTTATAATGCTGGAGATCCAGAGCAAGGCATCTGAGACCATTCTTCTTTACACAATCTCTCCAGATCATCCAGGGTCCTCGGCCCTCTCTTGTGCTCTCTCCTCTTCAGTTCACCCCACAGGTTTTCACTGGGGTTCAGGTTGGGGGACTGAGATGGCCAGGGCAGAAGCTTGTGCTCAGTGAACCATTTTTGTGTTGATTTGAACATATGCTTTGGATCATTGTCCTGCTGGAAGATCCAACAATAACCCAGTTTTAGTTTCCTGGCAGAGGCAGACAGATCTTGATTTAAAATGTTCTGGTATTTCATGGAGTCCATGATGCCATGGACCCTAACAAGGTTTCCAGGCCTTTGGAGGAAAAACAGCCCCCAAAACATCACAGAACTTCCACCATATTTTGCAGTTGGGATTGGGTTCTTTTCATTATAGCCATCCTTCTTTTTACACCAAACCCCCCTTGAGTGTTTATTGCCAAAAAGCGACATTTTTGTTCTATCAGACCTGAGAACACAGTTCTAGTCAAAGTTGTAGGAGCGATTTGCAAACTTTGAGGGCTTACATTTGTGGTTAACTGACAGAAAAGGCTTTTTTTCTGGCAAACCTTCTAAATCATCTGTTGGCATGGAGGTGGAGTCTGATGGTGGTTTTGGAGACTTGGAAACCCCAAGAGTTTACTTTTTCTTGTAATTCACCCAAGGGTTTTTATTTATTGATTGACTGGTTGATTGATTGCCTCTCTTACCCTCTTCCTCACTGTACATGGGGCAAAATAAACTTGGGTCCTCTTCCAAGTGAATTTGTAATGGTTCCATTTGGTGTCCACTTTTTCAGGCAAGTAGTTTTTTTTTTTTTTAAATAACCATTCTCTGACTTATGAAGGCCAACACACTTCTTCTCCCTCATTTGATTTGTGTGTCTCTTATCTTTCCCATGTTGATGTTGAGGGAATTTGGCCTCTGTATCACCTCATATTTGTCCCCCAGTTAATCAGGAACTCATGGATTACAGCTTGAAAGTTCCTACACGCTCCAATCAACTCAAAAATACTGTACAATTGAAATGGGACACATGCTTCAGTTAAACTGTGTTCACTATAATTTCCATGGGTGCCACTAATAGTTGAAAATAATTATTTCTTGATGAGGGATTTGTTTCTCTCTGAATAAATGTATTTCAGTTAAAAATTGGATTTTTCTCATTTTTTCAGCGTGAGATGAAGCGACTTCACCAAAAGGTGATTTTTTTTCGAACCTTTCTTACTCATCTTTACAAGGAGAAGGGGGGGGGGCAATCATGGAGGGCACTGTATATAAAACATATCCTTGGTCACATTTTGAGTGTTCTTCCTGTTGGGAATGGGGATTAAGAATACTAAACCGAACCAAACCTTACACTTGCAAAAGAAGAAGATTAATGAATGTCAGAAGTAAAATCTTACTGGTTTACAAATGTCGTCTGAGATTGAGTCCGATACAAGGTATTGTGGTTTTATTTAATTCTTGTATTCTGGATGCTTGGACCTCAGCCACCACTCCAGAGGTCCTTCCTTTATTTTCCCATTCAGACACAGCATTGGAAGAGCCAATAAATGCCACTGTGCTTGCAGCAAGACTCCCTGCAGTGCAGGCTGAATTAAAGTGGGAATTACCCCTGAGCAGCTAGAACCCTGGGAGAAAATAAAGCTCTTCTGATCCCTGACCATGTTCAGGAAATAGCTCTGGAAATCAGGCACTTAGATGGACTGCTATTAGTTCTTTTAGACCGAAATCTGTACACAAGGGTGAGCTGAGCTCTGAAGAAACAGAGTAGAAACCTGACGCAAGGCACCATGGCCCCAGCAGGCTGCTCTCACAGAGGGTTATTAGTAAGGTAATTAACGTGTGCAGCAGTGCCCCCGGGCTCATATGTTCACAATGAGCAATGACTACTAATGATAAGAACTCGCTGTACACTCACAGTACTACCAGAGTACTGATGAACTGATCGCACTATTACTGTATCACTAAGGCCTTTTTCACTACCAGCTCCCATACACTACATTGAATATATTTGTCCTCATGTATTAACACTGATCTGAGATTCATGTTCAAAGCAACTCATGGGTGAAGAATTTAATCCAGGCATTTTGATATTAAAGAATACAAGTAGGGCGGCACGGTGGTGTAGTGGTTACCGCTGTCGCATCACAGCAAGAAGGTCCAGGTTCGAGCCCCGTGGCCGACGAGGGCCTTTCTACGTGGAGTTTGCATGTTCTCCCCGTGTCCGCGTGGGTTTCCTCCGGGTGCTCCGGTTTCCCCCACAGTCCAAAGACATGCAGGTTAGGTTAACTGGTGACTCTAAATTGACTGTAGGTGTGAATGTGAGTGTGAATGGTTGTCTGTGTCTATGTGTCAGCCCTGTGATGACCTGGCGACTTGTCCAGGGTGTACCCCGCCTTTCGCCCGTAGTCAGCTGGGATAGGCTCCAGCTTGCCTGCGACCCTGTAGAACAGGATAAAGCGGCTAGAGATAATGAGATGAGAATGAGATGAGAATACAAGTACTACAAGATGATATTTTTCCAGTCAGAAGTTTCCCCTAACTGGTCTCCAGAGATCAAGGCCAGAAATTTGACCAACCGATTTCTAAACTGATCAGAGACTTGAGTGACTGATCCCCAAACTGACTGCCAACTTAAGCAAATGATCTCTAATTGCCCAGACTTTTGACCAACTGATCCCTAAATTGACCAAAGGTAAGCTGTCATTTTTAGATTATTAGCTCAGGTGATGAGTTTATGCCATCATGTGTTGTCCATCGTCCATCCGGCGTTGTCCGCATTTCACAAAAAACGTTTCTTCTCTCTCAATTATTCACCGATTTTTATTCTTTTTGGCAGGAAGGTAGGTCTCCCTGAGGTGTACATGGCGTCGACCCAAATTTGCATAATTGCATTTAATAATGAAGATTATGGAGTAATTAATCAATCCGTAATGAGCAGTTTCCACATTAATCGCTTCTTCTTCCTCAATTCTTCACCAATTTTGATTCTTTCTGGCATGAAGGTAGGGGTACCTAGGGTGCATATAACTTCTACCCAGATTTGCTTAAAGTGGCACAGGTCTATGTATTAAAAAGATTACTAGTACCCTGTGGAGCTAGAGTAACCCCTAGGTACTTGAATCACATGCTGTATTGCCCGCTGCCTCATGCCTGTGAAGGAGAATGATCTGGAATAGCACCGCGTGCTAATGTTTACACTTGGGTATGGAAACAGCTTGTCTGTCGCGTTTTTCTCTCTCTTTTCTGGTGCATTTTGCCTCTGTTAATGTCAGATACTTCCTTAAAATCATCGTTTTTTGTCTCTATTTAGGAGTCTTTGTTCGATCTGGGCAATCCATGATGTTTGTTGTGGCTCTGTGGTCACGACATCTGACTCACACATGACCTCACGTGACTTTTCCGAACTGGCTGCCGATCAGTTTGTAAACAGATTAACACGTGGTTAGGATGTCCTGCATGAGGAATTAAAATGTATTGAAACAAGATGATGCATACCAGCTACCGTATGGGGATGGGCATCAGCTGAAACAATTCAGAAAGGGGAGTGGATTAAATGATTTCTGAACCAGCATATTGACCTGTGCCACTTTAATTACAATTATTAATGAAGTTATGGACTAATTAAGCCTGAATAAGCAGTTCAACAAAAATTGCTTCATCTCGGTCGTCATTTTGGATTCTTTCTGGCAAATAGGTAGATATTCCTAGGTGTACAGTGGTGCTTGAAAGTTTGTGAACCCTTTAGAATGTTCTATATTTCTGCATAAATATGACCTAAAACATCATCAGATTTTCACACAAGTCCTAAAAGTAGATAAAGAGAACCCAGTTAAACAAATGAGACAAAAATATTATACTCGGTCATTTATTTGAGGAAAATGATCCAATATTACATATCTGTGAGTGGCAAAAGTATGTGAACCTTTGCTTTCAGTATCTGGTGTGACCCCCTTGTGCAGCAATAACTGCAACTAAACGTTTGCGGTAACTGTTGATCAGTCCTGCACACCGGCTTGGAGGAATTTTAGCCCATTCCTCCATACAGAACAGCTTCAACTCTGGGATGTTGGTGGGTTTCCTCACATGAACTCCTCGCTTCAGGACTTTGACTTGGCCATTCCAAAACATTAACTTTATTCTTCTTTAACCATTCTTTGCTAGAACGACTTGTGTGCTTAGGGTCGTTGTCTCGCTGCATGACCCACCTTCTCTTGAGATTCAGTTCATGGACAGATGTCCTGACATTTTCCTTTAGAATTCGTTGGTATAATTCAGAATTCATTGTTCCATCAGTGATGGCAAGCCGTCCTGGCCCAGATGCAGCAAAACAGGCCCAAACCATGATACTACCACCACCATGTTTCACAGATGGGATACCATTCTTATGCTGGAATGCAGTGTTTTCCTTTCTCCAAACATAACGCTTCTCATTTAAACCAAAAAGTTCTATGTTGGTCTCATCCGTCCACAAAACATTTTTCCAATAGCCTTCTGGCTTGTCCATGTGATCTTTAGCAAACTGCAGATGAGCAGAAATGTTCTTTTTGGAGAGCAGTGGCTTTCTCCTTGCAACCCTGCCATGCACACCATTGTTGTTCAGTGTTCTCCTGATGGTGGACTCATGAACATTAACATTAGCCAATGTGAGAGAGGCCTTTAGTTGCTTAGAATATCCTTTCTCAACTGGGGTGCCGCGGCATCCTGGGGTGCTGTCTGGTTTTGTTAGGGGTGGTGTCAAAAAATTATATATTCTAACATTGAAATAAAGAAAATTAATTAAAATTCCAAAAAAATGATAGTTACACTAATGCAGATCATTGCCACCTCATGCATCATCAAAATTTGTCTCACTGCCCCCTTTCCCATGTCACAACGTCACTGCCGGGGTCAGTGTGACTGCGTATATTTTATATGGGGGTGCCTTGAGAATTTGCATACTTCTGAAGAGTGCCGTGACTGAAAAAAGGTTGAGAAATGCTGGCTTAGAAGTTGCCCTGGGGTCCTTTGTGACCTCACTGACTATTACATGCCTTGCTCTTGGAGTGATGTTTGTTGGTTGACCACTCCTGGGTTGGGTAACAATGGTCTTGAATTTCCTCTGTACTGTACACAATCTGTCTGACTGTGGATTGGTGGAGTCCAAACTCTTTAGAGATGGTTTTGGAAACTTTTTCAGCCTGATGAGCATCAACAACGCTTTTTCTGAGGTCCTCAGAAATCTCCTTTGTTCGTGCCATGATGCACTTCCACAAACGCGTGTTGTGAAGATCAGACTTTGATAGATCCATGTTCTTTAAATAAAACAGGGTGCCCACTCACACCTGATTGTCATCCCATTGATTGAAAACACCTGACTCTAATTTCACCTTCAAATTAACTGCTTATCCTAGAGGTTCACATACTTTTGCCACTCACAGATATGTAATATTGGATCATTTTCCTCAATAAATAAATGGCCAAGTATAATATTTTTATTTCATTTGTTTAACTGGGTTCTCGTTATCTATTTTTAGGACTTGTGTGAAAATCTGGTGATGTTTTAGGTCATATTTATGCAGAAATAGAGAAAATTCTAAAGGGTTCACAAACATTCAAGCACCACTGTATATAGTTTCTATATATAGCTTGTATATAGTATATATAGCTTGCAATATTTATTGTGCAAGGTGGCCCACTTTAGTTCGTTCCTTCTGGACTAGATGGGGCCGGAGTGAGCTGCGCTGTCATTGATGGTCTCGTTAAGTATTGTTGAAACTTTTGGGGGTTTCTGCATCAATAATCAAGTGTTCTCAAAATAACTCAGTCAAAGCTGGGCAATTTATTGCACCATTGCAGAACCGCAAGTGAAAAGAATCTGGTACCATGTTGGTAATCTGGTGGCGGCATCACCAGGTTCCATTCACTCATTAATCATTGTGATCATGATGGGAACATCGGTCTTAATGAATGACTTATTGGCTAGGTGAAAGGGGTCACTCTGACAGCACACACCAGGGATTTGAGCTTGATGCAAGTTGTTACAGGAAACCAGTGTTCAATTAGGTCACTGCTTCCCAAACCAGTCCTCAGAGAGCCTGTTTATGCTCTTTCCCTATCACCCATCACCCAAACCAAGCAATCAGAGAAGAATACCTGGTACAAGTGTACTGGATCCTGTAAGAGAGCAAAAACATAGCCCATCTGGTCTGTCCCTGAAGACTGATTTAGAAACACTAGCTTAGTTTGATGGAAGACCAGATGTGCCCCTGGATTTTTGGTCTCATCATATTTTTACACATTATAGCATGATTCCTTTGCGACTTGTTCGCTTGGGTTGAATCTGTTATTGCCAGCAATAATCCGTTATTGCCAGCCATAAAATTAATCATAAAGACCGTCTTGCCACTTTTACTTTCCACAGGTGGCAGATACCCACTGATAATAAAATGCTTTCTTGCTATAAAACGAGTTGAGAATTAAACTAGTTAAACATGGTAGCATCTCATCTTCTTGTGTTACTCTCTCACTCCCAAACTCCACCTTTATATCCTCCAGCCTCAAGTATATCATAATTGCTCATTCAAGCCATGACTATAAAGATGCTTGGAGGTTTGGTTTGGATCAGGGTTAATAGTGTGTACACCAGTGGCGGCTGGTAGTCTTTCAAACAGGGGAGGCTGGTCGGTTACGATATTTCCAGATTTTAAAAGAAAAATGAAAAAACACATCAGTTTTGCCCATACTCTTGCCTCTGATCTGGCTGATTGTTGGCAGGGTCACAAACTGTGAAATAACAGGTTCTTTTGGCCCATTAGCCTACTGTCCAATATACATAATGGTGGTGTTGGGGGGGGTATATTTTAACATTTTATATTTTAAAATTGTGGCATGTTGTTTAAAAATTGATCATTATTGAAAGCAGCTCTTTGTCAGGAACCTCAGCAGTAACAGCAGAGTGTTCTGGAATAGGCACAAGCACTGACCTTGGGGAGCCAAACATAGAGCTGGGTGCCACACATTTCATTCAATGACACTTTCTCTATATTTTACTTATTTTGACTAAGAAATGTTTTATTGACAATTTTGATAACCCTTCACTTTTAATCCAGGTCTGTAGTGTGAAATGTTCTCGACTGTGTTTTTGTTTAAAAATGTTTTCCAAATTGTAGCGGTGTTTAATTCATATCCAGAAAAATATATATTCCAATATAATATACTCAGCATAACATTTTAAATAGATTCTATATTTTTGGTCCATCCATGACATATTACTAAAGTAGCCTATTTACTGTTGTTGATGTGGGTCACTTGCTGTTAGCCAATTCACTTTCTCGTACCAGGAGAGCTGAAAGGAACGAGTATTATTCCCGACCTTTTTCACCAAGTCAATTTGAGGCGTTGGTCTACCCTGCTCTTTAATTTTAATTTTTTCCTCGAAAGGAAGACTGGCAAATGGCTTCGCCAAAATTAAATCAGCAATGCTTGGCATCTGTGCGCAGCTTTCTTGCTAGCTGACTAGCCCCCTCAAGTTCAAGTTCAGTCACTCAAATCAACGAAATTTCTGGAACTAAGATAGCAAACTTGACAACGCTATATTTACACTTTATTTACAATGAAAATATATACAAACTAAAAAAGCTGGTAGAAACCGTATGTAATGAATGAAATCAGAATGTAAGCCGATCTCTTACAATACACCACAGCACTTGCGAATCCGCATGGGACTGAACTGAGATTCACCGCTGCCTGTCTATATTTGAAACGAGCTGTCAATCAAAGAAAATATCCGGCCGCTTTCACCAATCACCAGTCTCCTCGCGGAAAGCTTTGCCATGTCCCTCCCACTGTGAGGCTGGGAGTTCGGTGGGCGGGCATTTTCGCAGTATTTGTCCAATAACCGTCTTGCATTTTGAGATTGAAAAGCGCATAGCTCCCAAATGCCATTGAAGTGCACTGAGGCTGGGCTGCATCGCGCTGTCACGAGGGGGAAAAACTCACGCACACATTAGGCGAACTGGGGAAAGTTATAACGGAATGATTTCGCACTGTAGTTGGGTGGAGCACATATATTTCTATGATTCTGGATCTGAAATAGCAATGTTATAAGGTCGGCTATAACATAAGCCTAGCGCAATTCATCCTACACGATGTTCGTCATTTTTAGAAGAGGCTGAGCCTCCCTCGTTGTCTTAGAGCAATCGCCCGTGGTGTACACATGGATCAGACCTCAGATAGATGGCAAAATTTTGACTGAAAAAGTTTGAATGATGTTTATTAAAGTAAACTATTAAGTAAAAACTTGTTAAGCCCCAGTGAAGTTATGGGACTTGCAGAATCAGGAAAACTAATATTATGAAAATGAAGAAGGGGAGGCCAAAACTAGTTTTGTCCCTTTTTGCCACAAGCAATTTCCTGCTCCACTTCAATGCGTAGCATGTAAAAGTAAATGAAGAAATAATTACATTTCTTATTAATAGTCTCCAGGGTATGGCTAGAAACTGCTGCCGTAATTTACTTTTTTTCACTGTTGTGTCTTTGGGCAAAGGTTATGCCGGTCAGCATTATTATTCTGTGGCAGGCAGTTTGTAAGGTAATAAAATTTTACCAAGACCCAGCCTTAATTATGAAATCTAAATCAAATGTTTGGTTTTTTTTTCCCCCAACAAAGTATTACAACAGGCCTGACCTTATTGGCATTTATTGACTCATCTGAAATGTCACGGAGGAGTGTGTTGACTTGCAAACTGTCTTTATCCTGTTTGTTAATTGCCCAATTTACCCTTCCCAGTGGTGATTAGCACTGTACATTTCGTAAAAAAAAAAAGCCAGACTAGCTGTTCTCACATCAAAACAAAGCATGAATCATGAGAATGGGCCGGAGTGTTTCAGTGGGAGTTCTCACTGCGATTAAGGCCAACTAAAGCGAGTACCCCATGGCTGTTTTCCCAGCGGCATGTAATGAAAACCATTCCTTATTTATTCCTTCCAACATGGGGGGTGCATGAGGTGCTAGAGCAGGGACAGCAGAGGGAGTTAATATCCTCTGACTCCGGGAAGGGCAAACACAGCACGCTGCCTCTGGGAACTCTCGGTGTTGGCAAACCAAAAAGTCAAATAAAATCAAACAGATAGGAATTAATTACACTAAAGTGAGAGATTTTTTTGGGTGCATTTGTGATTGTGGAGCCCCATTCCCTCCATTTTATCTCTATTTTTTAGTGAACATCATATTTTTTCATCGAAAGTAGAGAATTGATTGAGAAATCCAGCGTTATTTTGAAACGGCCAGCAATTTGCTTGAAGAGAACTCTTTCACATCCAATTTGCTTTCACAATGGAACCTGAAAATGGAAACGGTCGAGATCCTGCTTTAATCGGCCCTTTTCCCCTTCCTTTCCCCTCTTTCCACCATTGCACTCTTTTATACACCTCACTTCATCCTACAGTATATTGCATGGAAGATCATTGGAAGAGAGAATGGGTTTGAAATTGATGTTCCAAGCAAAGGGGGTATTTCCGTGATATGATTACCTACCATCTTGGTCTCAACACGTAAAAATTGTTCAGACAAACGCAATATGGGAAGGCTGGAGAAAAGGTAAAAGGTTTACCCTTGATCTTATTATACGGTATGGCCTCCATTTGAAGAGATGACCAGAGAACTTTTGACTTCTTGTTTTTGTTGACCAGTTTGTTTGAAGGTAATGGTCATTAGCCATGAAGTCTCATGGTAGCAATTGAAGCAATTAGCAGTAATCAGCTTATATTAAAAAGGTTAAGTCCTCTGTGAGGGGCTAGGTTAATAAGATTTCAAGGCTAACAAGGTTAAATCTTTTGTCACGGCACAGAGTTTTACAATGGAATGGTAGTAAAGTGGTAGCTAAGCCCCTCTTGTCTTTCAAAGATAATAAGACATCAATCTTTCTTGGCATCTACAACACATTATTTGCTGTTAAGAAATGTCTTAAAACAGATTATTCTGAACTTTTGTTGAACCAACAACAACAGCACCATCAACTGAGGAAGACTGAGGGCTGAGATCCTGAGCTAAAGAGCTAAAGATAAAGCAAGAATCAATGCTGGGTGGGACTGATTTCTTTCCAGCCCATATTATAGATTCATACATTGGCAGTCATGTCAGGTGATTACACAGATTAAATAATAATAATAATAATAATAATAATAATAATAATAATAATAATAATAAGTTAAATTTATATAGCGCCTTTCAAGAAACCCAAGGACGCTTTACAATTATAGACAAGGAAAAAAAATTAAAATAATAAATTAAATAAATAAATAATAAAAAGTAAAAAGTCCACTAGGGCGGCACGGTGGTGTAGTGGTTAGCGCTGTCGCCTCACAGCAAGAAGGTCCTGGGTTCGAGCCCCGGGGCCGGCAAGGGCCTTTCTGTGTGGAGTTTGCATGTTCTCCCCGTGTCCGCGTGGGTTTCCTCCGGGTGCTCCGGTTTCCCCCACAGTCCAAAGACATGCAGGTTAGGTTAACTGGTGACTCTAAATTGACCGTAGGTGTGAGTGTGAATGGTTGTCTGTGTCTATGTGTCAGCCCTGTGATGACCTGGCGACTTGTCCAGGGTGTACCCCGCCTTTCGCCTGTAGTCAGCTGGGATAGGCTCCAGCTTGCCTGCGACCCTGTAGAACAGGATAAAGCGGCTTGAGATAATGAGATGAGATGAGATGAAAAAGTCCACTAAGTAGGGGTCAGGATGTAATTCCCGAGGTGTAGCAGCCACAGTCCCACCAAAAGGCGCACGAAAATGAGTCCCACATCTCCATCACAGCCACCGTGACGCCGCCAGCAACATCGCTCGAACACCACGCCATGGATCCACAAAGCGAGCACAGAAGCACCGCCACGCAGAGCGCTGGTGTGTCCAAACCGCCCGCACAGCCACCGCGACGCCATCGAGCAACATCGCTCGGAACATCACGCCAAGCATTAAAGCACAGAGCGCTGAACAACCACGATGTAAAATGAGCAACGAGCTCACTGCAGTCCATAGCTGGGAGCACAGGCATCACCCACAGCAAACCAAGGCCTGGAGGGAACCGACGCCCAAAACTGGGTCCGGAGCTACACCACAACCGGCGGACAAAACACTCAAACATCAAACTACACAAACACACAGAAAAAATAAATAAATAAATAAATAAAATGAAAATAGAAAAAGAAAGAAAATAAAATTAAAAAAAGCTCTGGTGAGAAGCGGCAGCCAGAACGCGCACGATGTACTCTCAACCGGAAACGGAAACGGGGAAAAAAAAACACACACCCTAGATCTGACCTCCATTTTGGGGTGATATTTACACCCTGATTCACAGGCACATCCATAATACGTTGTCATCACCAGTGATTGAGAAGACAAGCATGAAATACAATCACAGGTAGAATAAACAAAAAGCAGATGGATTATTTCCTCTATCATCCTTTTATTCCTGAAACTTAAAGCCATGAATATTAAAGTACACATTGCCCAATCAAAGTAAAACAATTACATTAAAAAACAGGACAGAACTGTAAGTTTAGTGTTTTTTGGTTTGCAATGGCAGCTTTTCTTTTTAACAGTTTTGGTGTTCAGAGGAAATATGGCACGAACACAGTTGAGTACCATGGATTCGAAGCACCTAATAAAGATTAGAAACCACAGATGCATCTGCCTGTCTGCCTTTGCATAAAGCCTAGGTCACAACCGGACGTACGATTTTTTGGCCGTGTGATTTTTGGCGTTTCCCAAATCGCTGCGTTTTTTTTTTTGTTCATGGAGAAAGACGCACGTTGGCCGTAAGTTTGTCTTGCAACCTGAAAAAAACATAAGTGCCCGTAGAGTTTGTTTGACATCACAAAGAACCTCTGCGGCTGGTCTGTGGCCAGTCTACAGCTCGAAAATCAGCACGTCACACGCGCGCCCTCCGTGCGTTTCACGTGCACCCTCCGTGCGTTTCTTGCATTTTTTGCACGTAGGAGCACGTACGGCCGGTTGTGACCGAGGCTTAAGTGTTGATGTAGTGGTGAACTGTTACTATTAGAGCTGGGACTTGACCCCAGCCAAAAGTTAGCCAGACACACCAAAAAAGCAACAGGGCAAAGGATTTTGTAAGGGATTAGCGGCAGGCTGCCAGGTAGTTGCTGATGTTGATTTTAAAAGTAACTCAGTAAATGATTCAGGGAAATGAATACTTAAGTCTGAGTGAAAAATACTGTAGTGAGCGTGCAGCATGGAAGAAGAGTCTGGAGATAAAAATCTTAGTTTTTTTGGTTGTTAACCTGTGCTACTTGCTCTCGATAGCACTGGCTTGACCACTTTATTAATTAGCATTCACTAACACTACTGATGAACGCTACACCGGCTGGAAGGTAACTTCACTGCTGCGCTGACGGCACCAAGTTGCGGTTAAGCTCGCGTTGGCCTTCGAGCAGGCCTAGGGCGATACATTTTTGGTCCCTCCCACTATAAATCAAAATCTGATTGGTTAATTCATCTGTCACTTCCTACATAAACATACACTGCCATGGCCTTCTGTCCCAGTAATGAAGTCCTAGCCAATGAGTGAGCAGCTCTAAACTCTTCTCAGCCTAGAGACAACAGACAAAACAATCTCATTGGAGAACTCGATTTTAATGTTTTCAGGACAGTAACGCTTTCATTTCTGAAGCAAATTTGATAGAAAACGAGGCCGAATTAGAATTAGAAGAGAATAATTATCATGCATTGATGAAAGAAATTAAAGAATGAAAGAAATTAAATACAGTATAACATTTGAAATGCTGATATATTTGGGCCTTCTCTGAAGGCCTAGAAGGCCCTGATGGTTCCCATCTGTGTTGACGAGAACTAATGATACAATGCATTGCTCACACACTATATTTGATTCATCATTATGCTATTAACGGAATGACGCTATATAGTAAAAACGTTTGTGGACACCATAACCATGACATATGTACTTTTTGAACATCCCATTCCAGATTTAGCCCCTCCCCCTTTTACTGTTACAATAAGCCTTTCCGGGCGGCACGGTGGTGTAGTGGTTACCGCTGTCGCCTCACAGCAAGAAGTTCAGGAGGGCCTTTCTGTGTGGAGTTTGCATGTTCTCCCCGTGTCCGCATGGGTTTCCTCCGGGTGCTCCGGTTTCCCCCACAGTCCAAAGACATGCAGGTTAGGTTAACTGGTGACTCTAAATTGACCGTAGGTGTGAATGTGAGTGTGAATGGTTGTCTGTGTCTATGTGTCAGCCCTGTGATGACCTGGCGACTTGTCCAGGGTGTACCCCGCCTTTCGTCCGTAGTCAGCTGGGATAGGATCCAGCTTGCCTGTGACCCTGTAGAACAGGATAAAGCGGCTAGAGATAATGAGATGAGATGAGATGAGAATAAGCCTTTCCACTAGATTTTGGAGTCTGGCTGTGGGGAGAAGTTCTGGGGTGCAGTCAGTGTTCTAGTTCATCCGAAAGGTGTTCAGAGATGTTGAGGTCAGGGCTCCATGCAGGAGTTCTTCCACTCGGACCTTGACAAGCCATGTCTTCATGGAGCTTGCTTTGTGCCCAGGAGCACAGTCATGCTGGATCAGGTTTGGGCCTTTTAGTTCCAGAGAAGGGAACCTGTAATTCTACAGCATCCACAGACATTCTATACACCTTTGTGGCAACAGTTTTGGAAAGAACTCCATATGGCTATGGTCAGGTTTCCACAAACATTTGGTCATGTAGTGTATTAGATTTTAGCTCTCCATCTAATATCATCTAACTCGTCTCTTCATGTATTGCTCTTGGAAAAGCCTCAGCTCGGCCAGCTGTTTGGACATTAAAACTCCACCATTTTTGGAACGGTGCCCTGAAAGCAGTCAGCTTGCCAAAGACTTGGCCCACTACATCTTTCATTCTTTCTGTCTCCATCTCTCTCTGTTTGTCTTTCTCATTAGCATACGCCTTTCTTTGATTATGCTCTTTGACGGGCTTTGTGTACGTGTTGTTGCACAGCTGGGTGGCTCTGACACTTTCTGTCTGCTGTTTTCTCATGCCTTGTCTCTTTCGCTTTAGATTGAGATGAGAGTTTGCTAAAAAAAAAACAAAAAAAAAACCACGAGACCGAGCAAGTCTCTCACCTCCCCACCATCCCATCCCTTTCACAATATCAGGTCAGTCTATCAAACATACCTCATTAATGCCAGAAGAGAGTGCATGATTGGCCTTGTCTGCCCTGCCAAGAAGCTTTCAGTGCCCTAGTTTAAAAGGTTCCCACCTCATGTTGAGCTAAACAATCATGTTTAATTGGATATTCATCCAAGCCCATTAAATCATAGGAATGGTTAGAAAGCCACCAGCATGCCTCTAATAGCTAAAACAATTCATATTTCTTTCCCTGTTGCATCAAGCATGAACAGTGCAGTGCAAGCTTCACAGTAAGAATAAAAATAGCTGTGTTCGACTCTCCTGAGCTCCCTGATTACAATTTGAAGGGGAAAAAAAAACGCAGTGTTATACTTCTCACTATTGAAGGAGCATCAATAATTCATAAATAATTCAACAGCTACACTTCCAAGTATGAAGAACGCATATATTTAGACACCATGCTTAATTACTCAAGTGTCATTCACAAAAATGAATTGGTTCTCCTTAAAGGACTCTTTGAAATGACGAGGTGGAATCATTCTGTCGTGTAAATCACAGGTTTTATTTTTATTGATTTTAATATAGTTGATTCATAGCTGGGCAGCACGGTGGTGTAGTGGTTAGCGCTGTCGCCTCACAGCAAGAAGGTCCGGGTTCGAGCCCCGTGGCCGGCGAGGGCCTTTCTGTGCGGAGTTTGCATGTTCTCCCCGTGTCCACGTGGGTTTCCTCCGGGTACTCCGGTTTCCCCCACAGTCCAAAGACATGCAGGTTAGGTTAACTGGTGACTCTAAATTGACCGTAGGTGTGAATGTGAGCGTGAATGGTTGTCTGTGTCTGTGTGTCAGCCCTGTGATGACCTGGCGACTTGTCCAGGGTGTACCCCGCCTTTCGCCCGTAGTCAGCTGGGATAGGCTCCAGCTTGCCTGCGACCCTGTAGAAGGATAAAGCGGCTAGAGATAATGAGATGAGATGAGATGAGATGATTCATGGCTTGTAGCACAGTACCAAAGACTACCAGCCCAATTTATCACACTGGATACAAATGAATGTATTTGTAAATCATTCACAGGAGCATTTAGGGAACAAATGTGGTGTTGGTGAAAATCTAGTTAGTTGGAAAAAAAAAGTTCATAGCCTCCTGAGTTTGTGTAAATTTAAATGTAAGGAGAATCATGAATGAGAATCTTAAACAGAAAAATGTTGACGATTGAACGTTGAATGTCGCGACAGTTTATTGATCCAAGCAGCTGTGATTTTCTGACTTTAAAGTCATGAAGGAAAGAAAGTACTCTCTGAATTGGAATGCAGCCAATTAGCCTTCATCCCTGACTGTGTGGGTCACACCAGCAACTATCATGGTCGAGTCTGACCAATCAAAGTAAAGTTGTCTCATGTCTGTCTTGCTCTCTGTGTCCTCTGGCAGATGTGACGTCGACCCTGTGCCTGTCCTCGGTACGGGAGCTGCCATCCCAGCTACAGGATCTATACCAGCAGGGCTTTGTCCTCATAGCTGTCCATCCCTTCGTCCACCCGTGTGGCCCGGAGCTCGCCAGCGTCCAGCGACAGCTTTATCGTGCAGTGCTCAGCAAAGTGCCCGAAAGGTAGGCAAACCGACAGGTAGGACTCCCTACGAGCGAGACATCATCTGTCCAACAAACTGTCCAAATGCCCTCACTTAACTTCCAAAAAGAGAGCGCTTCTAACCAAACTACTGAAAAGGTAGGCATTCCTCACAAAATTGAGGAAAGAATGGAGGAAGAGGATGGGTGAGTGGGAAAGAAGTTCCCTCAATTGACAATATGTGGGAGTGTGGGGGGGAAGGGGGTGTAAAAGGCTGAATAAGCATATTTATAATTCTGATTCATACACGAAGAAATGGTTTGAAAGCCAGGAAAAAAAACCAACCCAAAGGATCGTAAGAAAATATACCCAAAAATTTGCTAAACCTCATTGTTAACCAAACGGCCAATATTTCTCCAGACCTTAGTGTTGGAAAGGGTTTAACCCTCATCCTACCATGCTATTTTACACCTTAATCTTACCATGTGGGGTCCGTTTGGACCCCAATACTTTTCTTTAAAATTAAAGCTTATAAAGACAAAATCACCAGATAAGTTTTGTTCAGAACATCTTGTATTAATAACAGCAATACACTAAAGGGCCCAAGGCATAAAGAACACACTTAACCTTCATCCTACCAGCCAATTTTACATACACAAACTACCAGGCGGGGTCCGTATGGACCCCAGGAGGGAATACCTTGAAATCAATGCAGTAAGAACCAATTCAATGCAGCAAACAGACATAACTTTATTGAAGAACAAAATCCACTATGGCTGAATATCAATGATGTATTATAAATGCAATAACATTGCAATAATATTGCAATAACTAGCATACATGTAGCAAATTATAGCGCCACAAAAAAAATTGGCATTATATACATGATTTTTGCAGCTCATGCAGCTGTAAAACATTCTGGATTACAACTTAGGTCTTTTCTTACAGAATTTAAAACAAAAAAGTAATTGTAAAATAATTTAGGGCTTTTGTTTTGCAGCCTGTGCTTATTGCAGCAGTGGGGTCCACACGGACCCCAAGAAGGAATGGCTTGGTAGTTTCATTATGGAACATAAAAGAAATAAAAGAAGTTAACTTTCAGTGTGCTATTCAATTATAAAATGAAAGACAGATAAACTTTACTCTGGGGTCCGGTTGGACCCCAGTAACAAATTAATTATACCTTCACAATGCAAAAAGCTGATCTTCCGGTGCTTTAGTGTTTTAATTAAGACATAAATTCCGACAAATTCATAAAACGGTGAGGCAGTATGTCACATATTTTTAAAATGGCAAACAAACATATAGGTGCGGGGTCCAGATGGACCCCACTTGGTAGGATGAAGGTTAAAAAGCTAAAGAGTGTCATCATAATTCTGCAACAAAGCAGAAGAAAGTTATTTTAAAACTATAGCACTTTCTATTAGACCTCGCGCCTCCAGTACATTGTACATGGCAGCGTCCGTGATGAGTTGTGATAGAGAGAGAGAGTTTATGAAAACGCTGAAGAACAGGTCTCTAATCCTCTGGCAAGCAGCAGTCACTACTCAATGTCACATCCACCCCCTGCTCTCAGGCCTGCTGGCTGCAGCCTGGAGTCCCATGTGTGTGTGAGTGTGGTGTGTGTGTCCAGAAGTGGAGTGTATCCAGCTAGACAGGCACAGTGAAAGTCAAGTCACTGGCCTGAACTCCCACACAGCTGTCAGTAACTAAGCTTTTTCGCTGTGTGTGTGTTTGTTGTGAGGGTATTATTATGTTTCTATTTGCATCGAGGGGGTTGCTTCAGTAATGGAGCATTAGTGGCTGCCGTCGGTGTTCCACATCCATAACCAGACACAAGGTCAAGCCTGTAGAATAGGAAAATATCATTTTGCAGAAAATAAATTGATCACAAACCATTGTCTAATTGAAAGTACAATATTAGCTAATGGTTCTTGTTCCTCTTTACACTGCTTGCTGTAGCTATATAGTTTGTTTACATGGAATCCTGCAGCATGATCATTTTTAATGCCCAGAAGGTAAGCCAGATTTGTACAGATGCCCAGGAGGCAAGAAGTACCCCAGAAGTTCCTAAAAGGCAAACAGTATTCACAAAAGTGCCCAAAAGTCAAGCAGTTCTCACAGAAGGTTCCAAAAGTAAAACAGGCTTCACAAAAGTGCCTAACAGGCAAACAGACACCCAGTCCACAACAAAGGTGCACAAACCTCATAGAAATACCCAAAAGGCAAAAATGACAGAAGTCCTAACGTCGAGACTTTGTAACCAAACTGCCAGAAAAAAAGCCTTTGTTGAACTGCTCAAAAGGCTGATAGTTAATGTTCCTACATTGAAACAATAGAAACAATCTCAAGTCCATTTACAATTTGTGTGTGTGTGTGTGTGTGTGTGTGTGTGTGAGTGAGAGAGAGAGAGAGAGAGAGCGCAACACATGAGGCTTCAGGAGCTTGTCTTGATCTCTGAGAACAGACAGCAATTCCCCCGAGGAAAGGTGGAGAGGCGCCTATGCCTAAGCTTCAGTCTATGTTTTACAGCTTCTCTCTTTCACTCTCTCCCATTAAAGTCTGCTTCATTGCTTTCATCGTTTTCAATTACAGTACTGCTGAAGCAATTCTAAGGTGGTAACAATTATAAAACACAAACAAATGAAGGCCAACAACACTAGTATTAATAACAAGACCATTAGATATACAATGTCACTTCCATTTGCTCACTATTATATCAATATTGGTGGCCTTCATGCCTGTCAGTCCCAGCAAAGAGGAGTGGCCTTCATGCCTGTCAGTCCCACGAAAGAAAATGTGGCCTCATGCCATATTCATATCATGAAGGCTTCAAAATGACAAGAAAACTTCCCATTATTCCAACATGAAAGTTTGGCCTCTGTGCTTGTCAGTGACCATGAAGGAGGTGTGGCCTCTGTGCTTTTCAGTGCCTATTAAGGAGGTGTGGCTTCTGTGCCTGGCCCTCCCAATGAAGGAAGTATAGCCTTTATGTCTGTTAGTCCTGGTGAAGCAGGTACAGCCTATGTACATATTAGTCACAATAAGGGAGGTGTGGCCTTTATGCCTATCAATCACAGTGAAGGAGGTGTGGCCTCTGTGCCTGTCAGTCACATTGAAGGAGGTGGGGCCTTTATGCCTGTCAGTCACACTGAAGAAGGTATGGCCTCAGTGACTGTCAGTGTCCATGAAGACAATGTGGCCTTTATGCCTGTCAGTCACACTGAAAGAGGTATGACTTTTATGCCTGTCAGTCACACTAAAGGAGGTGTGGCCTCTGTGCCTGTCAGTCACACTGAAGATGGTGGAGCCTCTATGCCTGTCAGTCACACCGAAGGAAGTGGGGCCTCTGTGCCTGTCAGTCACACTGAAGGAGGTGTGTCCTTTATGCCTGTCAGTCACACTGAAGGCAGTGTGGCATTTATGCCTGTCAGTCACACTGAAGGCAGTGTGGCATTTATGCCTGTCAGTCACACTGAAGGCGGTGTGGCCTTTATGCCTGTCAGTCACACTGAAGGCGGTGTAGCCTTTATGCCTGTCAGTCACACTGAAGGCGGTGTGGCCTTTATGCCTGTCAGTCACACTGAAGGAGGTGTGGCATTTATGCCTGTCAGTCACACTGAAGGAGGTGTGTCCTTTATGCCTGTCAGTCACACTGAAGGCAGTGTGGCATTTATGCCTGTCAGTCACACTGAAGGCGGTGTGGCCTTTATGCCTGTCAGTCACACTGAAGGCGGTGTAGCCTTTATGTCTGTCAGTCACACTGAAGGCGGTGTGGCCTTTATGCCTGTCAGTCACACTGAAGGAGGTGTGGCATTTATGCCTGTCAGTCACACTGAAGGAGATGTGGCCTTTATGCCTGTCAGTCACACTGAAGGCGGTGTGGCCTTTATGACTGTCAGTCACACTGAAGGCGGTGTGACATTTATGCCTGTCAGTCACACTGAAGGTGTTGTGGCATTTATGCCTGTCAGTCACACTGAAGGCGGTGTGGCATTTATGCCTGTCAGTCACACTGAAGGCGTTGTGGCCTTTATGCCTGTCAGTCACACTGAAGGTGGTGTGGCCTCTGTGCCTGTCAGTCACATTGAAAGTTGTGTGGTCTTTATGCCTGTCAGTCACACTGAAGGAGGTGTGGTCTTTTTGCCTGTCAGTCACACTGAAGGCGGTGTGGCATTTATGCCTGTCAGTCACACTGAAGGCGGTGTGGCCTTTATGCCTGTCAGTCACACTGAAGGCGGTGTGGCCTTTATGCCTGTCAGTCATACTGAAGGCAGTGTGGCCTTTATGCCTGTCAGTCATACTGAAGGCGGTGTGGCATTTATGCCTGTCAGTCACACTGAAGGCGGTGTGGCCTTTATGCCTGTCAGTCACACTGAAGGTGGTGTGGCCTCTGTGCCTGTCAGTCACATTGAAAGAGGTGTGGTCTTTTTGCCTGTCAGTCACACTAAAGGAGGTGTAGCCTTTATGTCTGTCAGTCACACTGAAGGCGGTGTGGCCTTTATGCCTGTCAGTCACACTGAAGGCGGTGTAGCCTTTATGTCTGTCAGTCACACTGAAGGCGGTGTGGCCTTTATGCCTGTCAGTCACACTGAAGGAGGTGTGGCATTTATGCCTGTCAGTCACACTGAAGGAGATGTGGCCTTTATGCCTGTCAGTCACACTGAAGGCGGTGTGGCCTTTATGACTGTCAGTCACACTGAAGGCGGTGTGACATTTATGCCTGTCAGTCACACTGAAGGTGGTGTGGCATTTATGCCTGTCAGTCACACTGAAGGTGGTGTGGCATTTATGCCTGTCAGTCACACTGAAGGCGTTGTGGCCTTTATGCCTGTCAGTCACACTGAAGGTGGTGTGGCCTCTGTGCCTGTCAGTCACATTGAAAGATGTGTGGTCTTTACGCCTGTCAGTCACACTGAAGGAGGTGTGGTCTTTTTGCCTGTCAGTCACACTGAAGGCAGTGTGGCATTTATGCCTGTCAGTCACACTGAAGGCGGTGTGGCCTTTATGCCTGTCAGTCACACTGAAGGCGGTGTGGCCTTTATGCCTGTCAGTCATACTGAAGGCGGTGTGGCCTTTATGCCTGTCAGTCACACTGAAGGCGGTGTGGCCCTTATGCCTGTCAGTCACACTGAAGGTGGTGTGGCCTCTGTGCCTGTCAGTCACATTGAAAGAGGTGTGGTCTTTTTGCCTGTCAGTCACACTAAAGGAGGTGTGACTTTAGAGGAAGATCTTTAAAGGTCTTATAGACTTTTCTTAGAGTATGCTACATTAACTAATATGAGTTTATGTGTCTGTTTTGTTTTGCTGCAGTATAGTTGGTCATGGTACAGATGTGCTTCACCTGTATCTCACAACTCTGCATGACATTTACTACATTATCCTTTCCGTCTGGGCAGCCTGGATTATTTTTTAATGTCCACACTTTCTGTTGCCTAAAGTGCTAAAACATTTCTTGTTCTCTTTGCTGAAACTTGGGGGAAGTTGAACTCACTAAATCCCAGGAATCTCTCTGACTTTATAGGCACAGCAGGAGTCTGAGCTGCACATTCCTCACACACGACCATTTTACACACAGTCCTAAGACGACTGGGATGAATCAGGCATGCGAACATGAAAGAATCTCGTACTTTAATATATATGATCATACGTTTCATGCTCCTATTTCCCCCGAGGGTGCATATTTTTCTCTTTAGGAAGAGCAGTGTACACACTTTACATTGATATTCTGGTGACCACCACACTCATTTAACTTCCATACAGAAGTACACACATGTTCACTCCTCTCAGGCCTTGACACCTGAAGCACATGTGCTCCTTCATGCATGAAAAATGTGCAGTAGATGGGTGACAGGAGAGATGCATTCAGAGAAAGAAGGAGGGAGGGAGGGAGGGAGAGAAAGGGGGTGGAGATGTTGGAGTGTAAATGTGCATGCCTGAGAGAAACAGAGGACGGGAAAATGGAGAACGAGGAGGGTGAAGGTTTGTCATCCTTTGATTGTTTGTGGCCAAGCTGTCCTGTTTATCGCCAGCATCCGTCACCGTGGAGACAGTCACTCTCATCAGCAGCAGCCAAAGGGGAAAAATCTGCAAAAAAGAAAAAAAAGAAAAAAAAGGAGAGTAGATATGAAACACAGCAAGGCATTGCTCACATTCTCTAAATGACACTGAGAGAAGAGGGAACAGAAAAAACAAAGGACAAAACCTCCCAAAATCTATGTATTTATACGACTGACGGAGAGAAGAGATGAGAAGAGTAAGACCACAGAGAGAACAGGAAAAAAAAGAAAAGAAACAGAAAAGTATAAGATAAGAGGAAAAGAAAATGAAAGTTCTTCTAGGTATGAATCATTCTCATCGATTACTAGTAAGAAAATTAAGAAGCAACGGTAAGGAAATGAAAAGGAAAGAAGAGAACGAGAGAATGAAAACACGAAAGAGAAACAAAGTGTTGGAGATGAGAAGACTATCTGAGAAAAACAGAAATGAAAAGAAAAGAAAGAACAGACGGAATGAAAAGTAGAGAAACAAAGACGTAATGATAAAAGAAGGTAGATAGATTGTTCAACAAAATAACACCATGCAAGAGAAAAGAAATAACAATAGAAATGTTTCAAATCTGAGATGAGAGAAGAGGAGGAAAAGATTTGAAATAAAAGTATAAGAGGGGAAAACCACAGTCGCTACATGCCACAATACACAATCCTCCTCGGTCTTCTTTTCCTACAAGTTATGACACGGAAAAATCCCAAAGCTAGGGGTTCCCTTACAAAAAAGAAGTTTATTCAAGTGTGTTTCTAGTATACTTCTTTTAAACTAAAAATAAGAAAGCATGCTTTCATTTTGGGGCGGCACGGTGGTGTAGTGGTTAGCGCTGTCGCCTCACAGCAAGAAGGTCCGGGTTCGAGCCCCGTGGCCGGCGAGGGCCTTTCTGTGCGGAGTTTGCATGTTCTCCCCGTGTCTGCGTGAGTTTCCTCCGGGTGCTCCGGTTTCCCCCACAGTCCAAAGACATGCAGGTTAGGTTAACTGGTGACTCTAAATTGACCGTAGGTGTGAATGTGAGTGTGAATGGTTGTCTGTGTCTATGTGTCAGCCTTGTGATGACCTGGCGACTTGTCCAGGGTGTACCCCACCTTTCGCCTGTAGTCAGCTGGGATAGAACAGGATAAAGCAGCTAGAGATAATGAGATGTTTAAGTGTACTTGCTCTGTAGTTGTGCTTCAGCATTGTTGACTCTTAGGTATGTCTGTGGTTCCATATAAGGTTTTTTTTTTCCTCCTGAGTGGGATAATTAATTCTCATCTCATTATCTCTAGCCGCTCCATCCTTCTACAGGGTCGGAGGCAAGCTGGAGCCTATCCCAGCTGACTACGGGCGAAAGGCGGGGTACACCCTGGACAAGTCGCCAGGTCATCACAGGGCTGACACATAGACACAGACAACCATTCACACTCACATTCACACCTACGGTCAATTTAGAGTCACCAGTTAACCTAACCTGCATGTCTTTGGACTGTGGGGGAAACCGGAGCACCCGGAGGAAACCCACGCGGACACGGGGAGAACATGCAAACTCCACACAGAAAGGCCCTCGCCGGCCCCGGGGCTCGAACCCAGGACCTTCTTGCTGTGAGGCGACAGCGCTAACCACTACACCACCATGCCGCCCTGGGATAATTAATTGTTTTTATTTATTTGTTTTTCTTTAGAGCTTGGATGTCAATTTCAGTCATCATTGCCATGTTTTTGTACTTTGGCATTTCGTACAGTGTTGCTTTAAATGGTGATTTTAAAAGAAAATGAATATGTTCTTAATCCTGAGTATCTGTTGTCATTTTGTGAATTCTTACCTTTATAACTTCATTGTACCTTAAGGTACAAAACACTTAAGTTGTCTACTGGTAGTGTGCATGAGGTAAGGGTTAGGGCTCGAAAACTAATAGTATACCTAGAAGGGTAATTGCAGTATACTTCAAAACTAAAAAGTGGACGAGATGTATATAACCAGTAACTAATAGTATATTTCCAATATGCTATAAAGTATATTTTTATAAACTAAAAAGTGGATTAGAAGTGTGTAACGAGTAAACCAATAGTATATTTCCAGTATACGACAAAGTATATTTTAGTAAACTAAAAAGTGGACTAGAAGTATAAAACAAGTAAACTCATAGTATATTTCCAGTACACTATGAAGTATGCTTTTGTAAACTCAAGAGTGGACGACCAGTATAGAACTAGTAAACTATTAGTATATAAGTTTACTTGTGGTATTCTTGCAGTACAAAATAAAAAAATGCTAGTTGTATACTCAGAGTTTACTTCTATTAGACTTAAAGTATACTTTTTATAAACTAAAAGTGGGCCGATTTAGTCCCAAGAAGTATTAGATTAGTTTACTTACAAGTATACTGTAAGTACATTGATATCAGTATACCTGGTACACAAAAGTATACTTAAGGAAATATACTTTAACTTTACTTAAGTATACTTAATAAAACAAACTTGAAGTATACGTCTTTTTGATAAGGGTTCCTGCGTTAGAAATCCTGTATTTCATAAACTCCCAGTTCCACGGCCAGTCTACCAACCTTATTTTGATCATGAATCAATAAAGATTACTCGGCCCAACATGTTATTCAATTCAAGTCTGATCTAAACAGTCATTTTTTTTCAACTAAGAAGAAAATTTCAATGCTGTGTTCGAAATCACTCACTCATTCACTACTCCCCACTCACTACAGGGAATTACTATATAGAGGACTATATAGTGAGCTCATCTCATCTCATTATCTCTAGCCGCTTTATCCTGTTCTACAGGGTCGCAGGCAAGCTGGAGCCTGTCCTAGCTGACTACGGGCGAAAGGTGGGGTACACCCTGGACAAGTCGCCAGGTCATCACAGGGCTGACACATAGACACAGACAACCATTCACACTCACATTCACACCTACGGTCAATTTAGAGTCACCAGTTAACCTAACCTGCATGTCTTTGGACTGTGGGGGAAACCGGAGCACCCGGAGGAAACCCACGCGAACACGGGGAGAACATGCAAACTCCAAACAGAAAGGCCCTCGCCGGCCCCAGGGCTCGAACCCGGACCTTCTTGCTGTGAGGCGACAGCGCTAACCACTACACCACCGTGCCGCCCTATATAGTGAGCTCATTGATAAAAATGAAAAAACACTTTCGGACACTACTCCGTCACGCCGTTATTTACGTTATTACTGTTGCACAATTAAAACATGCCAGATCAGTTGGCTGGTGGTTTTTCATTCAAAATAATAAATACATGCATGTATTTTTGTGATAAATCCATATTATACCGAGCGTATTTCCCACATTAATCAATACAAAGTACTTTGTGTCTGCTGCATCTTTCAGCTCTTTTAAATCAAGGCTGAATCCTTTCTTTCTTCTTTGCCGCTGCCTTTAATTAAATCAAATTTGAGGCTTTTGATTAATTCCTCGCTCTGCACTCTAACTTTTATTCTTGCATTTTATCGGGCTTATTCTAGTTTAGATTATTTTCTATTCTCTGACTATTTTTAATTGGCCTTGAATGTCCATTTATAACGTGTTTCTTCCTCCGTCCATTCACTCCAACACACTTTTTTTTCAGCGCAGTCGCAATACATGATGGTATAGACCCCTTTCACATGACGTCACCGCGCCGCGAGATTTTGTTAGGCGCCATATTGGAAGACCAAGTACATGCACTCACAATATAAAACAAAGTAGGAGCGAGAGTAAAGTGACACGATGGCTGATAATTCGGGTTATGTGAGTACATTACCAGCTGCAGAAAGGGCACGGTATGTGGAGAAACTGGCTGTGATTGATGGGTTTGACCCATATGATAAGACTCGCGGCAAGGGAGAATGGAAACATAAGGAGGACCGGACACCAATTCTGCCATCTGTTTGCTACCCAGACATTGTAAACTATTTGTTGTTTACACCCAGTGCCTACACTCAGTGTTCGAACTATGCCGATATTTTCGGGGGGCCCCTTTTTTTCCCTTGGGGGTGTGTGTGCTTGCGCTTGTCTCGGAGCGCGGATCTCCAAACACATGAGAAGCCTATCTTACGCACATATCACGCGGACTCCACACCTCCACACACGCATCGCGTCTGAAGTCATAATTCATCAGGGTAAATCGTGTCCACATTGGCATGTTCAAAAAACAACCTCGCGTCAACAATGATACCACACGCAAGAAAAAAAAACAGTCAGGCTACTCAACAACCAACCTGGCAGCAGCGAGCAAGCCCCAAACCATCCTAAATTATTATCATTATTAAATTGTAGAAGTCTGGGAGGCTTGCTCCTCATACAGTTATCAACTTGGGGCCAATTTAGCATGTTTTAAATCTGAATTTCTTGCGTTTGCTTACCTCAAAGTGTCCGCAGATCATGCACAGACTTATCCATTATATCCACAGTTTTTTGCCAAGTCTCACACAGGTTTCTTTCAAGTCTACTGTTGGGCCAATAAATCATAAATAAAACAGCTCAGATTTGTTTGTTTAAGTCGTTTGCCACTCCACTTTATTCTCGTGGGTTCACATACCGCTGCCGTTATTATCCCCTTATCACAAGTTTGTTGGTCTTCCAAAATGGCGCAGGGTCTGTTTACTTCCGGTTTCGGGTGACGTCAGTGAAAGGGGTCTATATATTGCTTGGTTAGTGACCATTGGTTGTACACTACTTTTCATGATGCATTGTGGGATACTATGAGTGAAAGTCAAAGCCCCTTTCATGCCAGAATCATGTCTTCGCAGCCAATCTCCTGTCCCAGTACCAGTGTTGCCATAGTTACTTTGAAACAGTAATCTGACTACTGACTACTTCTTTAAAAAGAAACTTAGTTAAGTTACTGACTACTTGCTTTCAAAAGTAACTAAATTAGATTACAAGTTACTTTATTAATTACTTTTAGCAGCGAATGACCCCCACATTCCCATAACATAAAAATGACTACCAGTTTTGCCAATACTCACTTTATTGACATTCATTTTAACCGGAACATCAAAAATTACACTGATATTTGAAAACTATTTCCTGAAAGAAATAGGCCTACATGTTTTTATAAAAAAATAAAGACAGTCTTTCTTGACTTTACTTAAAATAAAAACTTCTTATAAAAATAAAATAGTCTTTCTTGACTTTGTTTAACATAAATACTTCTTCTTATAAAAATAAAATAAAATAGTCTTGACTTCATTTAACTTTGCGGAATCTAATGGCAGTTATCTACATGAATGAACATTTTATGGGCCTATATTGAACATCTTACGTTTGATGTTGTATTCTTGAAGGCAGACAAGACTTTGTCGCCAGCACAGAGTGTACAATGAACCTTTATGTTGCCATCCTTAGCTGAAATAAAATCAAAATAATGTCTGTATTTCCAGGTGCAAAAGGCGTACCTCTCTCCCTCCATTGTTTACATCTGTCTCGTGCGCGGAGAGATGACGACGTAACCTCATAGGAAACGTGTCACATAACCCAGGTCGCCAAAAAATAAATAAATAAATAAATAAATAACCTACGTCGCCCTGAAACGCAAAAATAGTAACGCACAGTGTATTAGATAAGTAACTTAAATCTGACTACTGGTTTGGAAATAGCACTGCGTTATACTACTGGTTACTGAAAAAAAGTAGTCCGACTACAGTAACGCGTTACTAAGTAGCGCGTTAGTGGCATCACTGCCCAGTACTAACTAACTCTTTAAGGCATATGGGTGCAGCGCCGACCTCTGCTTCTATAGCCCTCGGCCTCTCGCCTATACAGCTAGTCCTCTGATAACCGCGAGAGTTTGACTTCCCCACTCGCATCTGTATTGCAGTGTGCCTTGCCAGATGGTAGTAGGTACCATTTTTATGATCTCCCAGTCGAGAGGCGGACATGCTAACCACTAGGCCAACTCGCTGTCAAGTACACTATATAGGGTGTAATAATTGTCACTATATACAGAGAGTTGGCCTAGTGGTTAGCGTGTCTGCCTCTCGATCAGGAGATCGCGAGTTCTACTCATGGTCGGGTCATACCAAAGACCATCATAAAAATGGTACCTACTGCCGT
The DNA here is from genome assembly GCF_027579695.1 of Neoarius graeffei. NCBI lineage: Eukaryota > Metazoa > Chordata > Actinopteri > Siluriformes > Ariidae > Neoarius > Neoarius graeffei. The sequence continues at coordinate 59,238,942 of NC_083587.1, forward strand.
CTGGCAAGGCACGCTGCAATACAGATGCGAGTGGGGAGGCAAACTCTCGTGGTTACCAGAGGACCCGCCACCCACCATAATCCTAGCTATGTAACAGGCAAGAGGCCGAGGGCTACGGAAACGGGGATCGGCGCCGCCCTATGCACCACATGGCGTGGGAAGGACTTTGATTGATTGAATTTTCACTATACATTCGGACAGCATTACAAAATAGCGAACTCACTATATAGTGAGAAGTGAGTGATTTCAGACACAGGGCAAGTCTACTCTGCCAGTGCTGCCATTTTGGAAATCACATGATGTGTTGCTGCGTGCTAATTGGATGAAAAGTGAGTGACGTTGAATTCGTCTGCAGGAAACCACGCACCAATGTTTTAAATGTGAACTGTCAAAATGAGTAACAAAAACAGGACTAACGGCTCACAACAATACACCGTGTCATGGTATGGAAGGGTTGGAAATTAAACAAGTAGTATACAAAGTCTGTAGGTAAAACAGACTTCGTATACAAACGCCGTTCGATCAGCGTGCAGGAATGCAAACACGTGATTTTCAATCATGGCGGCGCCAGCGGAGTAGACGATCTTTTCAGCTCGATTCAGAAAATCGGCAGCAGGGGACACTAATATTGATATGAAGTTGCCGACATGTTGATTCGGGAAGCCTTTATTGTTTTGTGATCAAACAGAGACAGACGGATTGTATGTGGATGCGTGATACCGTTCATGAATTACAGTTTTGGGGATTTTTCCATGTCATAACTTGTAGGAAAAGAAGACAAAGGAGGATTGTGTATTGTGGCATGTAGCAACTGTGGGGAAAACGGGGGTGGGAAGAAAAGAAAGTTTAAATAAGATGTGATGATGTAAAAAAAAAAAATTAAAAAACAATTACAGGACAACCTGTGGGTGAGTTAGCGCTGCTAGCAGCATGTGAGGCTTTTAGCATTCAGAGCGTGTGTGTGGCACCAGTCCAGTTCTCCCTGTGTGTATTCACTTCACCGCTAAACCACTGCGTGCTACTGTTCACGCCTGCTGCCGACACACTACACACTACAGCACTAATCCTTCAGCCCACCTGTCTCATAACCTGCAGGCAGGTAAACAACATGGCCGCCTTGACAAGAACATTAACGTTTCGAATATTATAGACTGGACATTAGTCAGGACATAATGGATAACTGAGAGAGAGAGAGAGAGAGAGAGAGAAAGAGTGAGTGTGTGTATGTGTGTGTGTGTGTGTGTGTGTGTGTGAGAGAGAGAGAGAATGAGCAAACGAGCGAGCGAGCAAGTGGTTGGTGCCTTTTCTAATTTCAAATGTCAACCATTTGAGGTCTCGGGGTTCCTTTTTTTATATGCTGTTCCACTTCAGTGGGGAATGCTGGGTAATTTATTCAAGATCATTGGGAAATTGTAGTGTGCTGCACTCTGGGAGAGGTGCGACGGGGGATCCCATTAAGGGCGATCTGCTCGCAGAATATTATTCATGGTTGGGCAAATAGGCAGCGCTACATAATTAATGCACTGATGAAAGATTGTGAAACACACATTCAGGGGATTCAAAGTGACAGTGTTGTCATGGCAATGCTGTCACACACACATACACACACACACACACACACACACGCACGTACAACAGGATGCTGCCGCGAGACCCGGAAACATTGCCTCTGGTGTCTATCTGATGTTATCACTAAGAGTCCTATAGGCAAAACCACACACACAAACATACCAGAACACACACACTTCAATCATCCGCAGGCTGACTTTTGCCGGCGGTGCGACGCAGCTGTGATTATCAGTGAAAACAGAATCAAAAACAAGTCAACATCTCTGCTGCCTACCAACTAGCTCCCTTAAAGGCAAGTGATGTCCTCTAGCTGGGGAAAAAAAATCATGCTTTGTAAAATTTTCAACTGAATTTTGCACGCAATTTAGATTAAAAGGTGCAGTCAGCAATTTCCCAGGAAGACTCAGATTCCAAATAAATAAAACAAAAGTGCATTTTTTTCTGGATTAATAACCTAGATAATTGACAAGCTTGCCCAGATTTAATGGACGTTGAGGATAGAGATTGCATGAGACAGTCTTTAATCCTATTTCTGCCCGCTCCTGGACAATCTTAATTGATAATTCGAGTCAAAATATAAACAAATTAATAATTTAAACTACTGAGGCCCTATCCAGTCAAAAGCATTTACTGAAGAAAGAATGAAAGCACCTGTTATTCCACATATACACGCTCGTCTTAATGAATATGGCATTTCTATGCACAGCAACCTTATCTCACCAGCCACAAGAAAGCAAAAAATGCCCACTCAGATGACTTTTTTGTTGTCCTGCTGGATCCCCATCATGATCTGGAAGTTCACAGTATTGAAAAATCTGGCGTTTTACCAAGACCCACCTCCAGATATTGTCTGAAGCTGCCAGGATTTCAGGAGAAAAATCACTTACCGCACCTTTAATATTGTTATACTTGCTTTACCTATGATAATATAGAGGCTATTACGTGGTCATGTGAATATATGAAGTTTATCATATCTTCTGTGAAATGTGCAAGTTAATCAAAAGAATTTTAATTATGAACCGGTTCATCATTTTGACAGCGCGCATCTTGTCAGAGGGAAAACACTGGGAGTGAAATATCGGAAAACATTATACATACGGGCCACTTTTTCCATGGAATAAAAACATATGTTCTGTTCCCTTCTAGTGGGTTTATTGATGGCATGCAATATTGTTATCATATCGCTTATCCTCCGTGTATTACGTCACTCTCCCCAATGGAGAATGAGCGTGCAATATTGTTATAATATTGCATGTTGTCAAGACAGCACGACGTCAGACGTCAGAGCTCATACAAAGATCCATTGACAAAACTTTTCTGCTGCGCATGCGCACAATCATTTCTTTGTCGGCCGGGAAAGAGAAAAGAGGCTAATCCAATGCTCGGTTTAAGCACTAAATATATAAACTGAAAACGGAAACTAAAGCCATGCTGAACACTCGAAAGGCTACCAAAACTTTATTACATATTCTTCACACATATTTACAAGAGAAAAACATACCAACGGACATCGAAAAACTGGAAAAGAGACACATCGGAGATGTAAAACTTCCACGCTAGCAAGCAACTGTGACAGTTTGTAAACAAACATGACTGCCAGGTTTGCTTCATTAAAAACGGAAGATTTCAAGAGATTTTTGGCTGCCAGTTCGCTCCGTTGTGTGTAGCTGTTGATGTTGATTTTAAAAGTAACTAAGTAAATTAGACAGGGAAATAAATGTTTAAGTCCAAGTGAAAAATGCTGTAGTGAGCGTGCACGGAAGAGGAATCTTGGGACAGAAATCTTAGTTTCTCAGTCATTAGCCTGTGCTAATGATGAATGCTACAGCATCTGGAAGGTGAATTCACTGCTGCGCTAACAGCGCCAATTTGTGGGTAAGCTAGCGTTGGCCTTCAAGAATGCTGATATGAAGAGAGTGTGTATGTATAATAATAATAATAATAATAATATTGGCTGGCTTTTTTCATGGTATATCAGATATATTGCATTCAGCTACTTGTCTTTGACTCGTTCAGTATCATGCTAGCCGAATGGAATATATCTGATAGACCACAAAAAAAGCCAACCAATATTATTTAAATATGTCACTCAGATCCGCAATATATTTTGTCTGAAAAATGTGAGTTTTTCAACACAAGAAGATAAACTTCATATCTTCAAGCCAACATGTAACTTTCTTTTTATTTTATCGTCATATTCATAAAAAGTACCCAAATTTATCAAAACAATTCCTCAATTTCCTCACGAGTGACATATACAGATTTATATCACAGTTTTCATTCTTCATGTCCCGGATGGAGCTCGTATGAAAAATACGAGTAGTATATTTCCCAGTAAAACACTCATGTCCATATAATATGACATATTATTTACTTTATCCCCCGTCAGGTTGACGAGTATTTGACATTCATAAGGGATCTAATTTAATAACACGTTTTCCCCACAGTCTAGTGACATCATGCTGCCATATTACTTTCAACTTTGTCTGAAATGATAAAATATTGATTTAAAAAAATTTATTATTACTATTATTTAATTCATATTTGATATTTACACACCAAGTTCCACTAAAGATTATAACCTTGGTAGAGTGTCTGAATATTTGATGATGTTACATTGCGTTATTTTTGCCTCATAAGCTAACTAGCTAGCAAGCCCGTTAAAGCTAGAGGGTGAAGTTAATATTCTTCTCAGTGTGAAACTTGTGTTTTGGGCATCTTCAGAGCAATTATATATATATATATATATATATATATATATATATATATATATATATATATATATATATATATATATAAACCTACATTTTATGAAATCTCATAGTAACTGTAGTTTGGACTTTCGCTAAATAACTTTAGCTGTACTAACTGCTACAAGCTATTGGAAAAAAAGTAGCAAAATACTGTTTATTGAAGCTACAATCATGAGCCATAATATAATCTTTTTGCTAATAAACTAGCTTGACATGTTGTTCTTCTGAAGTAACATCTTTTAGCCACCTATTGTCATTTCAACCAACAGAAATGACAAAAAATAAACTTAAAAATATTAGTACTGTGTACATTATCAATGAAATATATCATTCATCTGCTCTATCCTGTTACCCAGTCAGTAAAACACTCACTAATCACAAGCTAGTGAAGGTACTGGATAATAGCACAGTAGCTGTGTACTAGCTACTGGCCAGACTTTGGAGACTTTGGAGTTGATATACGTCACAAGCAAGATGGCAAGCTGTTCAATCTCTGCCATCTGAAGACCAAGTCAGCCACAACAACCCAGCTAAGTGACCTTCTCTATGCTGATGATGCTGCATTGGCAACTAAGACTCAGGAGTCACTCCAAAATGGTGCAGCTGTACTAAATGACACATGCAGAGACTTGGGTCTCACTGTTAACCAACCCAAGATGCATGTTCAGTGCCAAGACCCTGCTGACACCACCATAGATAACTTCACTCTGAAGAAATCCTACAAGTTCACCTACCTCAAGTCAAGTTTATTTGTATAGCGCTTTTAACAATAGACATTGTCGCAAAGCAGCTTTACAGAATTTGAACAACTTATACCATGAGCTAATTTTATCCCTAATCTATCCCCAATGAGCAAGCCTGTGGCGACGGTGGCAAGGAAAAACTCCCTCAGACGACATGAGGAAGAAACCTCGAGAGGAACCAGACTCAAAAGGGAACCCATCCTCATTTGGGCAACAACAGACAACATGACTATAACATTAAACAGTTTTAACATGAAGTCAGTTTCGTTGATGTTATAAACTCTACATTGATGGAAACTTGAGTGCAAAACTATTCATGACAACTGCAGTCCTAAAGTTAGCAAGTCAACTGTAGTTCTCAGCCATAAAAGCATTACTGTAAGTGTCCAGACCATCCTCCAGGTGTGACTTTCAACTGTCCATATGGGGCCGTCCTCCACAGGAGCGATGTGATGAGACTCCAACCAGACACAGGGCATCAGGATGGATCAGGCAGGTCTGAGGAGCAGAAGAGGTCAGGATCTCGATCTCAGGATTGACATGTAACTCAGAGGGACAGGTTTTTTTTTTTGGGGGGGGAGAGAGAGAACACAGGTTGTTAGGTATGCCCAATGTCACCTGAATAAGTAGGAACAGTATACATATTGCACTGAGTACAAGCAGGGACTCCGGCAACTAACTATGACAGCATAACTAAAAAGGAAGAGCCAGAAAGTAACACAGGCATGAGGGAGCCCTGGGACATAAAGCAGCAGCCACTACACCATCAACAAACTTGAGTGAGCAAGCGAGTGGGGACTGACAGCATCCATACATCCTAGTTTACCAAAACACTCTATGCCTGAGGACCCTCCAGATCTACTCCTTTACCTCATAAACACCATTAACACAAGGCTTGACTAAACAGATGTGTTTTCAGCCGAGACTTAAACACTGAGACTGTGTCTGATTCCCGAACACTACTTGGAAGGCTGTTCCATAACTGTGGGGCTTTGTAAGAAAAGGCTCCGCCCCCTGATGTAGCCTTCACTATACGAGGTACCAGCAGATAGCCTGCACCTTTTGATCTAAGTAGACGTGGCGGGTCATAAAGGACCAGAAGTTCGCTCAGGTACTGTGGTGCGAGACCATTTAGTGCTTTGAAGGTCAATAGTAGTATTTTATAATCAATACGGAATTTGATTGGGAGCCAGTGCAGTGTGGATAAGACGGGGTGATGTGGTCATATTTTCTAGTTCTAGTAAGGATTCTTGCTGCTACATTTTGAACTAACTGGAGCTTGTTTATGCACTTATTGGAACATCCAGACAGTAAGGCATTACAATAATCCAACCTGGAGGTAACGAAAGCATGGACTAGTTTTTCTGCGTCATGTAGTGACATTAAATTTCTTATCTTAGCAATATTTCTGAAATGAAAGAAAGCTATCCGGGTAATGTTATCAATGTGAGTTTCAAATGAAAGACTGGGGTCAATAATCACTCCGAGGTCTTTTACTGCTGCACGTGAAGAAACAGAAAGGCCATCCAGAGTTACTGTGTAATCAGAAAACTTACTTCTAGCTGCATGTGGTCCTAGTACAAGTACTTCAATCTTGTCAGAGTTAAGCAGAAGGAAGTTAATAAGCATCCAGTGTCTAATGTCCTTTACACATTCCTCAGTTCTCTTAAGCTGGTGTCTCTCATCAGGTTTTGCAGAAACATACAACTGTGTGTCATCAGCATAACAGTGGAAACTAATACAATGTTTACGAATAATATCGCCCAGAGGTAACATATATAAAGAAAAAAGCAGTGGACCCAAGACAGAACCTTGTGGAACACCAAACTTTACCTCAGTACATCTAGAAATATCACCATTTATATCAACATACTGATAGCGATCAGTTAAATAAGAGCTGAGCCAGGAGAGGGCCGTTCCCTTAACTCCCACAACATTTTCTAGTCTATCCAGAAGAATGGAATGATCAGTGGTATCAAATGCTGCACTAAGGTCAAGCAACACAAGCAGTGAGACACAGCCCTGATCAGACACCAACAGTAGGTAGTTTACTACTTTAACCAGAGCTGTCTTTGTGCTATGATGAGGTCTAAATCCTGACTGATACATTTCATGGATGTTATTCCTATGTAAATATGAGCATAACTGCTGTGCCACAGCTTTTTCAAGGATCTTGGAGATAAAGGGGAGGTTTGATATTGGCTAATAATTGGACAGCTGACAGGGATCAAGGTCAGGTTTTTTAATCAGGGGTTTGATAACTGCTCGTTTAAAGGATTTGGGTACATAGCCAATCGTAAGAGAAAATTTTATTATTTTTAGAAGCGGTTCAATTACTTCAGGTATTATCTGTTTGAATAGACGTGTAGGTAAGGGATCTCGTATACAAGTTGAGGCTTTTGATGCCAAGATTAATGAAAGTAATTCAGTTTCTCTAAGGGGAGTAAAACATTTTAATTGCTGATCTGATACAGTTATATTGTTAACTACAGGGTCACTTACATTGTCTGACCTTAAATTAGTAGTTTGAATTTTTTGTCGGATATTCTCAATTTTGTCATTAAAAAAATTCATGAAGTCGTTGCTACTACATACTGCAGGTGTGCATGTGTCTATAGTGGACTTATTCCTGGTTAATTTTGCTACAGTATTAAATAGGAATCTAGGATTATTTTTGTTAGCTTCTATTAGGGAGGAGAGATATGTTGATCTCGCAGCACTAAGAGCTTTTCTATACTTCAGGAAGCTCTCCTTCCAAGCTAATTTGAACACTACCAACTTTGTTTGACACCATTTACGTTCCAATTTTCGAGTGGTCTGTTTTAATGTGCGAGTGTAATCATTATACCAGGGTGCTAATTTTTTGTCTCTGACCATTTTCCTTTTAAGAGGAGCTACATTATCTAAAGTATGGCGGAACGTTGACTCTAAGCATTCAGTTGCCTGATCAAGTTCTGCAGGGGCTGACAGTGACCCAATCAAAGTTAATAACTCTGGGAGATAATTTATAAAGCTCTGTGCAGTAGTTGACGTGAATGTATGTTTAATACAGTAGCGTGGTGAGGTGCATATACGGTATTATTACTCAGGCATAGTTTGAATGAGATGAGATAATGATCTGAGATAACTTCAGACTGTGGAAGGATGACTATATTTTCTACGTTTAACCCGAATGTTAGTATTAGATCGAGGGTGTGACCACCATTATGGGTCGGTCCTATGACATTCTGATTAATCCCTAATGAATCTAAAATGGGGGCGGCACGGTGGTGTAGTGTGTCGCCTCACAGCAAGAAGGTCCGGGTTCGAGCCCCGTGGCCGGCGAGGGCCTTTCTGTGCAGAGTTTGCATGTTCTCCCCGTGTCTGCGTGGGTTTCCTCCGGGTGCTCCGGTTTCCCCCACAGTCCAAAGACATGCAGGTTAGGTTAACTGGTGACTCTAAATTGACTGTGAGTGTGAATGTGAGTGTGAATGGTTGTCTGTGTCTATGTGTCAGCCCTGTGATGACCTGGCGACTTGTCCAGGGTGTACCCCGCCTTTCGCCCGTAGTCAGCTGGGATAGGCTCCAGCTTGCCTGCGACCCTGTAGAACAGGATAAAGCAGCTAGAGATAATGAGATGAGATGAGAATCTAAAATGGACACAAATGCTGTTTTCAAAGGGTCTTCTGGGCTATCGAAGTGAATATTAAAATCTCCGACAACTAAAGCTTTGTCTAAGGAAATAACCAGATCTGAGATAAAATCTGCAAATTCAGAAGAAACTCAGAATATGGTCCCGGGGGCCTGTAAATAATAAGTAACGGAATTAACTGGGTAGACTTATTTTTCGAGGCTACATACATTATATGAGTATGAAGAACTTCAAATGTATTAAATTTATAACCAGATTTTTGTGTTACACCTAGATAATCATTATACATAACCGCGATGCCTCCTCCTCTGCCAGTTAGACGAGGCTGGTGTATATAACTGTATCCAGGAGGACTCGTTTCATTTAATGCTATATTCATTTGGCTTAATCCATGTTCAAGTTAAACAAAGTACATTAAACTCCTGATCAGTAATGAGTTAATTAACCATTAGCACTTTAGATGTAAGAGATCTAATATTTAATAGCCCCACCTTTAGATCAAAGGTGCTGGCAGCAGCTGTACAGTCAGTATGATCTAATTTTATATTGATTAGGTTACTGGAACAAACTCTCTGAATATTTCTACCTTTTTGTTGAGCTCAGGGAACAGACACAGTCTCGATGTAGTGGGCCCTGAGTGACGACTCTGTGCAGCTAGCAGACAGTCGGTTTAGCCTGTTTGTCTGCTCCCTGGCCTTGGCTCTGGATTGTCAGAAATTAACTAGGTCTGTTCTGAGACTATGACCTATGCTGCAAGAAATGAGAGTAGCACCTTCCCGAGTGGGATGGATACCGTCCCGCCCTAACAGGCCAGCAGTGCCCTCAAAATTAGCCCAATTATCTATAAAGCCCACACTGTTTTCAGAGCACCACCTGGACAATCAGCAGTTCAGTGACCATAACCTGCTGTAAACTATATCGCCACGCCGCATTGGGATGGGGCCAGAGCATACTACAGCATCGGACATTGCCTTCGCTAATTTAAACACCTCTACAAAGTTACTCTTAGTAACCTCAGACTGACGAAGGTGTATATCATTAGCTCCTGCATGGATAACTATCTTTGAGAGCCTGTGCTTGCCTAGGACCCTAAGATTACCTGCTATGTCCGGCGCCCTGGCTCCTGGTATACACCTGACTAAAGCTACTGGTGCCCCTAAAGGCTGAGCTAATTTCACGTGCCGTATGATAGAGTCCCCTATAACCAGAGCTCTTTCAGGTTTCTCAGTGGGTGCATCACTAAGGAGAGCAAACCTGTTTGACACGTGAAGCAGAGAGGAGTGGTGCTCCCGTGGGCAAGCTTCAGCGGTAGCTTTGGCTCTATGCTTATGCCACCGAGCCGTCACCCATTCGCCCCACTGTAAGGGCTCTAATGCCGGAGTTGGGGGATTGCTAACTCCACCTAGGGCATCCAGACTTTCCTCTTTAGAAACTACACTGTTTTCACACTCACTGACCTTCTCTAAAGCCTGGACACACGCTTCTAGCACTATAATCTTTTCCGTCAGAGAGCTAACTAATCTGCACTTATCACAAATAAAGCTATCGCTAGCAATGGAGGAAGAATGACTAAGCATCCTGCACTCAGCACACTGAATAGGCTGAAGGTGTGCCATGATGAAAAGATTCACGTAGCTTAATCGAAGATCTGTTGATATTAAAGCAGATCCGATGTGGATGGCCTCCGCTTGTGGTCTTTACGCAGGAGGAGAAAAAAAAAGGAAAGGAAAACTTCCGGTCTCGGCGTTCTTCTGAAAAAAGAGAAAAAAAAAACGAAAAAGGAAAGTGAAAGTGGAAAGTACGAAAAGGAAAGCGACAGTACAATCAAAGACTGTGCCAAAGAGGATCTGAACATCTGTGGTTTTGGCAAAAACTGGTACGAGGAAACGTCAAACCGTGATGCATGGCGAAACAAACTAAGTCGGGGCAAAGCACTGGCTGAGACGAAGTTTGCAGAAAGAGCTGAGGCCAGATGCCGCAGACGACACGACCGACAAGCCAACAGGGTTACTAATTGTCACCGGTGACAAGGACAGCAACAACAAAAACACGGTGTACTAGCTAGCATATTGTATCTAGCGCCGTTGTTTTGTCAACATTCAACAGTGACAGCTTGAAATATGAAAAGTGGATTCTGTCAGAACTGAACACCAACTTTTGACTACTTTTTTTTTTTACATCTATCAGTCATGTACCATCCCTCCGTCTCTTAGTACAGCACTTAGCATTTAGTTCATCTTAATTAGCTAAAGTCATAAAGTTCATAATTGAAGAACTGCTTTGAAAGATTTATAACAAATAAAACAAAGGTCTTTTGTACCACATAACCTGACATAAATAAAGCTGATATTAGATACGAAGCAGCTTAAAGGGGAACGTGAAATGCTGATACGGATAAAAGCTAGCAGGCTAGCAAGTTCATCCACCATCAGGTTTCTTTTCTAGCCATGTTTTGTTTGGATTATTAGAGGAAACATGGTTTGGAGACACAATTTCTCAAGGAGAAGATATTCGAGTTTGAAAGTGAATGTGTGTGTATGTGTGTGTGTAGGCAGGAGCAGGTTTGAACGTGTGTCAAGGGACTCACATGGCGACATGAGGGAAGCGGTATGTGGGCAGCAGATGGCTGTGTGTCGTCAGGAGGCGCAAATATGTGCCTATAGCACACGTGTGTGTATGTGTGTGTGTGTGTGTGTATCAAGCTGAGCACTGTGCCCGAGGTGAGTCTACTTCCTGCTGGGCTGTGTAGCAGGAATAGCCAGGCTGGTGGGTTGAATTCTCTGTGGTGTCTATCTCTCCCGCACACACACACACACACACACACACACACACACACACACACACACACAGAGGAAAAGGAAGAAGTGAGGATCTCGGGCCTGTGTGTTTCTGGTGTCAACAGGATGGAGGGTGGGTGTGAGCTCTATATGGGTTAAATGTACATTTCAACCAGATGAAAGAAAAAGAAAAAAAACCTGAAATAAGTCACTAGTTTTTATACAAGTGATCAAATTACACACATCTTTCTTTGTGTGTGTCATGAATTATGCACAACCCATATCGGTTCGTCATTTCTAGACGTCATGAGGTCTCGGAAATAATCCCGCATGCATTACAATATCACCGTGAACTACATGGAAGGTAGAAAAATATTACACAACTGTTGCAATATGTTTATTTTGGACAGGCAAATCTTCTTTTTGTTTGTTTGGAGCTGGTGCTGAAGCGAGACTGTGTCGGTTTTATTTCTAGTAACGGATCTAACAAATACACGACCTGAGATTCTGCAGTGAGAACATGAACCCAGCTGGATTCTCGTGTAACTACTACATCAATGATAAACAAATGAATCAAACTTAAAGTGCCATTCCACCATTGGATGTATTCTTTGGCATAAAATACAATATATTTTATGACAGCATGACTAGACAGAGAAATCTTTTAGCTTCAAAATGATATATCACACATAATTTTTTGACAACGACAAGTATATTAGTAATTTTGCGACCAAAGTCACCGACCCTTTTAATTTCCGCGCGGTAGTGAAACGTGATGTCATCAGCAGGTTCCCCTTCTTGTGTACCACGTCACGTGTGACGTGGCACAGATTATCAGCAATGGCGGATAGAACGCGATTTCCACTTGTCGATTGCTGTGCCGATATTCACCATCGACCGTCTCCTTTGGGCATCACTTGTTATTTTCCTTCGCTTCTTTTCCGAAGCTGACAATCGCATTCTATCCGCCATTGCTGATAATCTGTGCCACGTCACACGTGACGTGGTACACAAGAAGGGGAACCTGCCGATGACATCATGTTTCACTACCGCGCGGAAATTAAAAGGGTAGGTGACTTTGGTCGCAAAATTAATATACTTGTCGTTGTCAAAAAATTATGTTTGATATATCATTTTGAAGCTAAAAGATTTCTCTGTCTAGTCATGTTGTCATAAAATATATTGTATTTTATGCCAAAGAATACATCCAATGGTGGAATGGCACTTTAAAGCAACAATTCTGGGGGGATTTTATATATATATATATATATATATATATATATATATATATATATATATATATATATATATATATATCACACACACACTACCGTTCAAAAGTTTGGGGTCACTTTGAAATGTCCTTATTTCTGAAAGAAAAGCACTGTTCTTTTCAATGAAGATCACTTTAAACTAATCAGAAATCCACTCTATACATTGCTAATGTGCTAAATGACTATTCTAGCTGCAAATGTCTGGTTTTTGGTGCAATATCTCCATAGGTGTATAGAGGCCCATTTCCAGCAACTCTCACTCCAGTGTTCTAATGGTACAATGTGTTTGCTCATTGCCTCAGAAGGCTAATGGATGATTAGAAAACCCTTGTACAATCATGTTAGCACAGCTGAAAACAGTTGAGCTCTTTAGAGAAGCTATAAAACTGACCTTCCTTTGAGCCCAAACTTTTGAACAGTAGTGTGTGTGTGTGTGTGTGTGTGTGTGTGTGTGTATGTATATATATATATATATATATATATATATATATATATATGAGAGAGAGAGGATATTACACAGTTGCGCGAAGATATGAAGTTTATCTTCAAGTGGTGAATGTATCGATTCACGAGTGAGCGAAACGAACGAGTGAAATCTTTTCAACATGAGAAGCTAAACTTCATATCTTCGCACCACTGTGTAATGTTCTTTATATTATATGGACACATCCACAAAAAATAAATACGCAAGCTAATCAAAAGAATTTCTTTGATCCAGTTCGCCATTTTGACAACGCGCATCTAGTCAGTGGGAAAACACTGGGGGTGACGTCATCGGAGTGAAATATCAGGAATTATTATCCATACAGGACGCTTTTTCGATGGAATAAAAACGTGTTCTATTCCCTTCTAGCAGGTTTCATTCATTTGTTTTGATAGCATGCAATATTGTTAGCATATCGCTTATCCTACGTGTATTATGTCATTCTACCCAATGGAGAATAAGCGTTGCATACAGTTTACGATATTGCACGGTTGTCAAGACAACATGATGTTACACGTCGTAGAAATAAAACTTCCGTACTAGCAAGCGACTGTGACAATTTGTAAACAAACATGGCCACCAGGTTTGCTTCATTAAATACGAAAGATTTTGAGAGAATTTTGAAAGACGCGTTGAACACCCGAAAGGAATGTGTATGTATAATAATAATAATAATAATAATAATAATAATAATAATATTGGCTGGCTTTTTTTCATGGTATATCAGATATATTCCATTCAGCTACTCTTCATCGACTCGTACATTCAATATCATGCTAGCTGAATGGAATGTATCTGATATACCACGAAAAGAAAAAAAAAGGCAGCCAATATTAGTTAAATATGTCACTCAGATCCGTGATGTATTTCGTATGAAAAATGCGAGTTTTTCAACACGAGAAGATAAACTTCATATCTTCAAGCCAACGTGTGATTTTCTTTATTATATCGACACATTCACAAACAAAAAGTCCCCAAATGTATAAAAAACAACTCACTGATTTCCTCACGAGTGGCATATATAGAGATTTGTCACGGTTTTGGTTCTCCATGTCCCGGATGGAGCTCGTATGAAAAATACCAGTGGTGTATTTCCCAGTAAAACACTCGTGTCCATATAATATAGAAATTTATTTAAACAAAATATGTTTGTTGATCAACATTGGCCTTCTTTCTGTTGTAGTAGAGCTACAAATCTAATGTAGCTAGCAAGTAATTTCATATTCAATGTTTTTTTTAATTTAACTGCCAACACAAGTTTAACATATAGTGCTATCACAAGACAAGTGGAGTGTTCTCACTAAAAAAAGCAGAAAACTGTTTCTGTCTGTCGCCAGGTTTCTATTGTCGTGTTGCACAAAATAGAAGCGATTTTTTTTTTAAGTTGACAAAACAATTGCGATTGGTCTGTTTTTCCATCGAGTGATGTTATGTGATTAAAGCTAGGTTTTTTTCCTTTCGGGCTAGTAATTCAGATCTCCGAGACCTGGTGTTTGGCATGGGATTTCGATTGCATCCACCGCAATATCTGCGGTCGTGTTTAATCTCATCTCATCTCATTATCTCTAGCCGCTTTATCCTTCTACAGGGTCGCAGGCAAGCTGGAGCCTATCCCAGCTGACTACGGGCGAAAGGCGGGGTACACCCTGGACAAGTCGCCAGGTCATCACAGGGCTGACACATAGACACAGACAACCATTCACACTCACATTCACACCTACGCTCAATTTAGAGTCACCAGTTAACCTAACCTGCATGTCTTTGGACTGTGGGGGAAACCGGAGCACCCGGAGGAAACCCACGCGGACACGGGGAGAACATGCAAACTCCGCACAGAAAGGCCCCGCCGGCCCCGGGGCTCGAACCCAGGACCTTCTTGCTGTGAGGCGACAGCGCTAACCACTACACCACCGTGCCGCCCATGTTTAATCTAAAGCGAAAAATGTGTTTTCATTTCTACGGTATGTTGCGAAATACTGCTTTGCTGAATTATCTGAAAAATCACCTCATGTGAGCATATAACCTTCTTTGCGATATTTAAGAGGGTTTTTTTATTCATTATTTACATTACTTGTTTTTTTATTCGTTCACAATTTCAAATTACGCATTAAGCAGGTAAATTTAAACCTGATTTGGGTTTTTTCATCACATCTGAGTGATTACAAAAGTTATTTTTTTAAAAATTAAAAAGTAAAGACTGACATCAAGTGCCTTTGTTCCTCTAAACCAATCAGGTCACAGCTGGAGCAAGTGAGGAAAAACCAACATGGAGGACAAAGCAGAAACTACGACAAATGCAATATATCACACACAAAGCCACCTGCAATGGCAAAGTCAGGCCTAAAACCATACATTATACATTTGGATTAAATAGATTTCAAGATGGAGGTCTTGTATGTTGGTCTGTAATGTTTTTCTTTTTCTTTTTCTTTTCCACTAAATGTAGCCTAGCTGTTAGTTACATTCGCCTCGTGTGCAAAGCTCCAATGAAAAGCCAAAGAAACAAACTCCAAACAGAAAATGAATAATGGCTGATCACCTGACATTCAAGTTAAAAATAACTGATAACAATCCGGATACTCCCTTTCCTCAGAGGATGTGTTTCCATGATTTCTAAAAAGAATTTCTACTGTTGATTTGTCAGACCTCGGGACAATTTTCCACTTCGCCTCAGTCCATCGTAAAAGAGCTCGGGCCCAAAGAAGGTGGCGGTGTTTCTGGATATTGTTTATATCTGGTTTTAACTTGCATTTGTGAATGCGGTGCTGAACTGTTTTCACAGACGATGGTTTTCTGAAGTGTTCCTGAGCCCAGACACTGATATCCACTACAGACACGTATCTGCTTTTAATGCAGTGTCTTCTGAGGGCCTGAAGATCACAGGCATCCAATGTCAGTTTTCAGCCTTGTCTCTTGCATACAGAGATTTCCCCAGATTCTCTGAATCTTCTAATGATATTATGGACCATAGATGATGTGATCCACAAATTCTTTGCAACTTTACATTGAGAATGTTACGTTATTCTTAAATTGTATGGAATCAATTTTGTGCCAAAATGTTCATACAATACTTTTGAAATATCAAACAAAAACGACAAATCAAAATACAAAAAAACAAAAAAAGGTCAATTTTTTTAGACTGGCAAACAAATTATTCGTGTAATCATGCAAAATATCAGTCTATTACTCTTCAGAAACCTTTTATTTTTGTTCCGCGTCTTTCTCAGTTTTGTTTGACGTAATTTATTTTGGTTGCGATTCCAGCCTTCTCGTTTGCGCTCCCTGACTTTTTGCTTGCAGTTTTGGCACAAACTTCACGTGTGGGTGGGCTGTCCAGGAATGCATTCCCATTGGCTAACTTGTGTTTGACTGACAGCTATGCTCAGCCATTCCCCCGGAGGCTGTTGCGGCCATTCCCTACTCGGATTTTGGCGGACTGTTTGACGAGTGACCGATCCATTGACGGTAAACAAGGATCGAGTGGACTTCAGTGGCGACTATGATATTGGATTAATTCAACAAAGTGTAAATGGCCGCAACAGCCTCCGGGGGAATGGCTGAGCGTAGCTGTCAGTCAAACACAAGTTAGCCAATGGGAATGCATTCCTGGACAGCCCACCCACACATGAAGTTTGTGCCAAAACTGCAAGCAAAAAGTCAGGGAGCGCAAACGAGAAAGCTGGAATCGCAACCAAAATAAATTACGTCAAACAAAACCGAGAAAGACGTGGAACAAAAATAAAAGGTTTCTGAAGAGTAATAGACTGATATTTTGCACGATTACACGAATAATTTGTTTGCCAGTCTAAAAAAATGGACTTTTTTTTGTTTTTTTGTATTTTGATTTGTCATTTTTGTTTGATATTTCAAAAGTATTGTATGAACATTTTGGCACAAAATTGATTCCATAAAATTGTTGCACCGTTTGCCCATACAAGTTTTCAAAGAGCAGTGAACCCCTCCCCATCTTTACTTCTGAGAGACTCCGCCTCTCTGGGATGCTCTTTTTATACCCAATCATGTTACTGACCTGTTGCCAATTAACCAAATTATGTTTTGTTTTGTTTTATCATTGCACAGCTTTTCCAGTCTTTTGTTCCAACATTTCTGAAACATGTTGCTGGCATTAAATTCAAAACGAGCATATATTTTTCAAAAAACAATACGATTTCTCAGTTTCAACATCTCACATGTTGTCTTTGTACTATTTACTAGTTTGCACAGCGTCCCGACATTTTTGGAAATGGGGCTCTTTATAACAAGAAAGACTGTGGGCCTTAAAATTCTTTACAGCATTTTAGATATTAGGTCATATGTCTTATTATTTCCCGGCACGTTTGTGTTATGAAATGCTCAAAAAAAAAAAAATCAAATGTATGTAATAAATTGTAACAGAGTGCTATTTTCTGCCTCCTGAACTCACAGCCTGTTTTCACAGACACCGCCCACTGGTCATTAATATTCATAAACCAGACCACTAATTTCATTAATATTCATTAGCATGCTAATAAGTTTCTCAGTGAAGGGAGAAACACAGAAATAGAAAACTTTACGCAGAGATTATAGCAAGTTTTGCTTCTGGGAAATGAATGATGGATGTATTTGGTGCTTTGTAGCAAGAATTCTTATTTTCTCCAGACTTTGTTTTTTTTTTTACTCATCATTTTGAATATGAACGTTGTCCCAAATCGCACACTAGTATGTGAATACGATGTGAATAGTAGTGCACATCCAGCTGTTTAGGATGCAGCCTGGACATGTTGGTTGTACTGTGTGTTGATTGGCCACCATGGACCAATCACGGCAAGTTATTCAAATGAATTACTTGAGTGACTTAGTTGAAATCAGTGTGATGAAATCAGAAATGGTTTTGTTGCTGATAATTCAAAGGAATCATGAAATACAGATTTTCTGCAACTAAATACACATAAAATCACCATACGGGACCAAAAATAACATTGTGTGTGATGCTATTGTCTCGATATCATTGTGTCGTATAACCTCAATAATCTATAGCCTGTAATATATTAATGTTATAATATTTCTGATTTCTTTCTCATGGTACACTGTGATCCGTGTACATCATTAAATCACTAGTAAACAAATCATCATCATCATCCTTCAGCCTCGGCCGAGATAAATCACCCAACGTTCTTCCACACATTCCTGTCAGCCATTGCAAATTTCAGGTCCTGTACCCCAATTCCAGTGTCCTTTGATATTCGGTAGGGGTAGGTTAACTTTCTTGACCTCACCAGGTGGGCGGTGCAGCGGGCTCCAGAGGCGAAGCCAAGATATCACCTCCCCCTCGGCTCTAAAACAGTGCCCTGCAAAGAGGATTCTTCTTGATTTGAGTCACATTGTGACTGGTGGCAAGTTCTCGTATATCTCCTCCAAAGTGGCATGGGTAGACCAATGGACCAATGTTTTGAACCCAACGTAGGAGGTTGGGATAAGTTCCATCTAGTCTCTGCTGTTGTTTGAGCATCATGCTCCATATCTTTAGCCTAGTAAACTAGACCCACCCACCTAGTGGCCAAAAATATTTTTGCCTAGCGAGTGGGTCTAGCCTCGCACCATATAAACAAAAACACCCTGGGCATCAAATCGTGCCCGCCAATCACAACGCAAGGTTTTCGTTTGGATTCTTTGGGCGGGCTTTTGCAGGAGTGACGACAAAGCTGTGCGACGCTGGAGAAAGCACAACAGGAAAGATGGCTATGGCTAGTGAACAGCACGCGTTTGACTCCACTTTGGAATCAGTTTTAGAAGAATTAGACTTGGAGTTTTCGTTGAAACATGAGCAGGAAGAGGCTCTCCGCTCATTCCTTTTCAAGAAGGACGTTTTCGCCGTTTTGCCGACCGGCTATGGCAAAAGTCTGATCTACCAGCTGGCTCCGCTCGTAGCCAAAAGGATGGGGCTAGTTTGTGCAGTACGAAGAATTAATAAACAGCTTTGAAACATTACTTTTTGATTGTTTCTTATTTTCCCGTTATTTTAAATTTAAGGGAAATTATTTCACCAAACACCACTAAATAAAAACTCTCAAAAACAGTTTAAGCAAACACTTGGAAAAAAAATGAGTGTATGTGGTACAGACTCCAAACTTGTGGTCATTATCTCCAAACTTCTTAATATCTAGAACCTGTTTATTAATTAATGCGCATTTTGAAAAATTATTTATTTCAAGGTCTCCCCCACTGCTTTCTGTCGCTCTGACTACGTCACAGTCACTGTTGCGCTGATTGGTCAGAGCGTTGGCCTATACGCACAGAGACAGTTTGAAAGACAGCGGTTTGTTCCTCCTACCCCCTTCGGAAATGTCTACGGATCGAGGCCAGACTAAATATTCACATTTAGTCTGGCTTGCCAGGCTACCATATCTTGGCACAATATAGGAGAATGGGTTAATTTATTTCAATTTAATTTAATTTATTTCATTTATAAAGTGCATTTTTATGTAGTACTCTAAAAAACTTCCAAAAGACACATATAATAATGTTGTTGCCAACAAGTAATTCTCACTATTCTTACTAAATAAATGTGTCTTTAAAGCTAGACGGCCTTTCGATTTCATTAAATCTGTGAAATTTAGTTCCCTCTGAAATGTGGTCATTGCGATATATGTTTATTTCTGTAATATCTCACAAAATATCAGACCATTCTGTGCTGGGAAGTAATTTAATTTGAGTGGATTCTAGAACAAATAACGTGCATGAAATTGCTCGCTTCACGCAGTCAAGCAGACAGAGGAAGTCCGTGTGTGTGTGTGTGCGCATGCGCAGGTTTACCTTTGAGCGTGCACTGACAGTCCCATCATTCTGTCGCTAAACGAACAGCTGATCACACCGAGGTGCTCGCTGACCGCCGATATTTATTAGTTTGATATTTCCTGCATTTTCTTTCCTTCGTATATAACATAACATTTTTCTTCTCGCTTTCCGTTACTGTGGTCGGTCTTTCATGTTTCATTCACACACTCACGTCTTCCATTTTTCTGTCCTGTTTCAAATTTGTATCCCACAATGCCTTGTGCGAACAGGGAAAGCCCACCACGGAATGTGATGCATGACGTAGTATCTTGTATTGTGTCATGGTGAAGCAGGAAAAAATAGCAGGGAATTTAGGGCCAGTTGGCTCTAAATTCATTAATTGTTCTATTTAAAAAATACTTATAAAATTGGAAGTCTGTGATTCGAATTCGGTAGCTTTCAGTCCACTAAACAAAAATAACTGGGTGTTGGGAAAATTCTTTCTATGACCTACACTTGAAAAATCTGAAAGGCAGTCTACATTTAAGTGTTTCTTGAATAACTCTAAATCAGTTTCAAAACAAAGAGCATCTGGTAGTTTATTCTACAGTGTTGGCGATGAGTAACTAAAATTTCAACCACCAAATACCATCCTCTTTCCTAAAAGACAGCAATAAGATCTTGAATTCAGTATGTCTCTTAATAGGTAACCAATGCAGTTCATGCAGGACCGGGGTTATATGTTCATACTTCTTGGTCCAACCTTGCAACAGTCTTCTGAACAGAAGACAGGCTCTTTAGTGTGGAATCTGATAATCCATAGAAAATAGCATTGCAGTCGTCCAGCTTTGATGTAATCATAGAGTTAACCATGGTCTTCGCAGCTTCTTGCATTATGCATCTCCTGATTTTGAGCATGTTGTGAAGCTTGTAGAAACATCCTTCTGCTATATTGCGGATGTGATTTAGCAAACACATGGTACTGTCAAGCTCTAGTCCCAGGAGGGTAATTGAATTAGATGTCGAGACGGATTCAGTTCCAATCTTTAACAGTGGCAAGTCAATATCAGGACGGCATGCCCCATTCAAGACAATAATCTCAGTTTTGTCATCATTTCATTTGAGCATGTTGCTAGTCATCCATGATCTAATGTCATTGACGAGATGTTCCATCTTAGACGCCATGACCAAGTTGTCATTTCTCTTAAAGGCCATATAAAGATGAAAATCATCAGCATATAAGTAGGCAGGTGAAAATTCAAATTCATTGAATTCAGAATTGAATGCAGAACAACATACTTTTTACAGAATTAAAATATGTGTATCCCTTCTTGAGATATTACAAATCAAAGATTGAAGAAACGGCTTAATTTTTCAAAAACTGCCATAATATTCTATATGAGGATCACATGGTCCAAAATGGGCCTCATTAACCAATGAGATCAAATGTTTTTTCTTAATAGCTTTTCTATTTTTCAAGATATATATACATGGAGGGCGACACAGTGGTGTAGTGGTTAGCGCTGTCGCCTCACAGCAAGAAGGTCCTGGGTTCGAGCCCCGTGGCCGGCGAGGGCCTTTCTGTGCGGAGTTTGCATGTTCTCCCCGTGTCTGCGTGGGTTTCCTCCGGGTGCTCCGGTTTCCCCCACAGTCCAAAGACATGCAGGTTAGGTTAACTGGTGACTCTAAATTGACCGTAGGTGTGAATGTGAGTGTGAATGGTTGTCTGTGTCTATGTGTCAGCCCTGTGATGACCTGCCGACTTGTCCAGGGTGTACCCCGCCTTTCACCCGTAGTCAGCTGGGATAGGCTCCAGCTTGCCTGCGACCCTGTAGAACAGGATAAAGTGGCTAGAGATAATGAGATGAGATGAGAGATATACATGGAAATTGGCAGGCACATAGATGGTTGGATACTGAATACAAAGTTTAAAAAAAATAGAAAAAAAAATGTATTCAAATTAGTATTTAATAAGTATTAATTATGCTAATTAGGTAAAACCATTAAATCGTTACACTCTCTTCTTCAAAGTTTCACCAAATGGCTTTATTTGTGCGATATAAAGTTGATCTTAACTCTCATTTATACGTCACAAAGAAGGAGAAATCAATGTTAATAATAAAATATGCATAAATAAGCATTGAATGTCATCAACATCTACCATTCTCTATCAAAATAAAAAAGTAATTAAAGATTATTTCTAATCCCCTCTTTGTGCTCTGTAGGCCTTTGTGTTTCTCAAAAGTAGGGCCGACTAGTGTTTATATGAAAGAATATAAATGATTATTTCGATTAATATTCACAGCTTTCAAGGCGAACCGCGAAAAACTGTGTGAGCCACATCCAATAAACAATTCACATTAACTGAACTGAAATTGATACTCGCGTTTCTGACTTCCAGTTTTTAAAATGATCATTCTGACCACTAAGATCTCAATATTTTTCATCAAAACAACCACAGTTATAATCTAAAATAGTTATTTATTTACAGGAATCAGTTTGATTTGAAAAAAAAAATAAGTAGGTAAAGCTATGAAAACTCACTTCATAGTCTTCCGTGAATCATAACATCGAAACTAGCAGAAAGAAAATTGTGCTAAATCCTTCAGCAGAAACAGTGAGAGCGAAAGAACATCCCTATAAAAGTTATCTGATTGATATTCACAAGTAATCCAGTGGGAAACCAATCAGGAGAGAAAGAGAGAGAGCCTGACCGCTTTCCCGTGACTCAAAAAGAAAAGCACCGGCAGTTTCCCGATGTCATGCGAGCAGATTTTTTACTCTGTTGTACCAACTTCAACCTGCCGTTACTCCCAAAGTACTGAACAGATCTTAACCAGATAAATTTCTTTGGAAAGCAGACATTATAAGCTTTTTAATGATCATATTCATGATAGAAAATATTCAAGAGTTAAGCAATTACAGGTTTGGAAACTTAAATGAGCGTCTGTATGGACAATTTTCACAGCACGGCCAGCTGCCTAATATAAGTGAAAGTCAACCCCATGACTACAT
The DNA here is from genome assembly GCF_027579695.1 of Neoarius graeffei. Classification (NCBI taxonomy): domain Eukaryota; kingdom Metazoa; phylum Chordata; class Actinopteri; order Siluriformes; family Ariidae; genus Neoarius; species Neoarius graeffei. The sequence continues at coordinate 59,261,941 of NC_083587.1, forward strand.
GCTAAGTCCCCAAGAGGCAGCATGTACATCGTAAACAACTTGGGGCCTAGCACTGAACCCTGAGGGACGCCATGTCTAAGGTAGTTAGGCTCAAATACTGTAACTCTCCACCAACTGCAACTCTGAACTTTCCATCAAATAAGAGGCGAACCATTGGAGGCACTTTCCAGTAATACCTAAACGATGTTCGAGTCGATGCAGTAGAATGGTAGAATGCCATGATCAGTGATGTCAAAGGCAGCACTGAGATCCAAACAGACAAGCAGTATGGCCATATTGTCATCCAGTGCAAGTAAGATGTCATTATGAAGTCACACTCAAGCTGTTTCAGTAGAAGGATATTGCTTATATGCAGATTGCATCAGTTCATCATTTGAATATATTTCGAGATCTGATGGTCAACGACCTTTTCAATCAACTTTATGGGTTAAATGCGACTCTTTATTTTTCGTTTTTTCTTCCCTTTGTTTTTCTTTTTGTGTTTGGATAGTTTGATGTTTGTTTTTTGTCCACCGGTTGTGGTGTAGCTCCGGACCCAATTTTAGGCGTTAGTTTCCTTCAGGCCTTGATGCGCCATGGGCGATGCCTGTGCTCCTCGCTATGGCCTGCAGTGAGCTCGTTGCTCTTTAACATCAGGGTTGTCCAGCACTCTGTGCAGCGGTGCTTCTGTGTTTGGTGCAGTGTTCCGAGCAATGTTGCCCGGCAGCATCGCGGTGGCTGTGCAGGTGGTTTGGGACATACCAGTGCTCTGCGTGGTGGTACTTCTGTGTTCGCTTTGTGGATCCATGGCATGATGTTCCGAGCGATGTTGCCTGGTGGCGGCGCACTGGCTATGCAGGTGGTGTGGGATTTATCTTTGTGCGCCTGGTGGGACTGTGGTAACTATGCCATTGGAATGACATCCTGACCCTCTTTTGGTTGACTTTTTTTTTTCCTTCCTTCCCTAATTGTGACGCGACCTTGGGTGTGCTATATAAATTGAAATTATTATTATTATTATTATTCAGTGGGTTCCACTACCAATCTGGCCTGAGTTTCCCAAAAGTATCGCAGCGCAAAGATCATCATTAAATGGTAGAGCGAGCAGCACAATGAACACTCTCTCTCCTAGTTAAGATGCTCTTAGCGTTAAGAGGCTTTTAGGAAACCCAGCCCTGAACAGTTGTACCTTCAAGTGTTTAACCAGGTAAGAGCATCATATTTTATCGAGGTCATTACAGTTGAAAAATAACTAACCTGAATAGACACTTGAATTATGAAATGAAGTAAGGAATAGAAACCTGAGATATCGTAACTCTCTTGAGAAACGCCTCCTGATAACTTTCTCACCAAAAAGCTTACTGACACTGGAGACTCCTTCTTAATGTTAAATACATGTCTCCTTACCGAAAACTCCACGTCCTGTAAATAACAATACAACACTAACAATCTGTTTATTATTATTTAGCATCATTGTGGTGTAATCTGTATCTTTCTTTCTTTCTTTCTTTCTTTCTTTCTTTCTTTCTTTCTTTCTTTCTAGTTTGGAGAAAAGTCCATCAGAGTTCGAGCCTTACCATCTGAAGTTGGAGGAGTGTTTGTCTGCTGATCACATTCCGACCCCGGAGCACATCCAAGGATATGTGAAAAAAGTAAACTGTTGTTTTTTTATTGCTTGTTTATTGATTGTTTGGACAAATTGTATCACATACGCACATCCTGACACACACACACACACGCGCGTCAGAGCCGGATTTTATGGAGCTCTTCATATTAACGATAGTAAGACGGAAATCCGAATCCATCCAGGCATCACTCATCCTGTGATTGGATTGATATTAAAAAGCAAAAGGGCCCCATACGGTTCAGCGTCTGTGTGAACTTGGTTGTGTGATATGCATATCTGCAAGAGTTATTACTCCTCAAAGAACCATCGCGACATCAATCTTCCGCGGCTGCGTCGGGGAAAAAAAAAGAAATGATTCCGCTGCCCTTTCTCCGACGACAAATGAATTACTATCAGAGCCGAACAGCGACAGAGCGACGGCTTCTTATCTGTGCAATTTCATTTGCCATATTGTTGGAAATATAATGACGGACCCCGGGCGTAAATGTGCACTAATGCATTAAACAACGCGGCTGGAAAGGACGGGATGGTTCTGTGGGTCTTGATGTTAGAAAGAATAAACTGGTGCGTGTCGGCATAGTAGAGTGACTTCGTCGCCATCAGCGCATGAGACCTCAGGCTGGGTTTTATTAAAGCGGCAGAATGGAGAATGGCGTCATTAGCATTTCTTGACAGCTAACAATTCAATTTCATTTGATGAGAATTCGCATATTGGCTTCCAATTGCAAACTGACAGGCAAAAGGGGAGGGGAGGGGAAGGGGGGGAGGTGAGGGACGCGACTGATTTCACTGAGCACAGCGAGGCCTTGGACTTCAGCCATACTAATCAGGGTAGTTAATACTGAATAAGCCAATTCCAGCATGCGAGGGTGGCCCGGGTTGTAAATAATTGCTTCAGATACAATGTGATTGTTAGGAATAATGTGGATTATTATTCAAGCTTGACACTTTAGACAATAAAAAGAACTGAAAAGCCTTTTTTAAAACTCTGAGACAATCAGATTTGCTTTCCCCCCCTTCATTACGTATGCAAATCGTGTTGCAGAGCCCTCGTTTCATCTCGAGCTGAGACAGAGATGCAGCAGCACTTTAGTCCTTTCGTCTGTCCATGTCCTCATCAGCTTCAGATCAGCTTCCGAAGTTTCAACATTCATGCTAATACCGGTGTCAGCGATATCACGCTCGTCATCGCGTAGATTGCTAACTAGCCAAGCCAAGTTTCTGCCATGCATCATGTTCATTCACAACTAATTTGACCATTTTCTTTTTTATGATGATGAAGGAACATCGCAGAACCCCGACACACCAATTACGATGTTGCTATCGATAGCATTTCTTCAACGTTATATCCTAGGGGTATACAAACTTTTACAATTATATGTTTTTTTACGGTATGACAACATATGATAACAATTTGACACTTTGACCTTCTATGGGGTGAATATTAATAATGAATTATTCTGTTCAAATAATGTGATAATCTGTATCCACCATCTGTGTGTGTGTGTGTGTGTGTGTGTGTGTGTGTGTGTGTGTGTGTGTGTGTGTGTGTTTGACCTCTAACAACCCCCATCTTTTTTCTTTTTTTTTTTGCTACCACTTGATGTTTAGACTTTACTGGCTTTTCTGGTGTCCCGCTGTTTTATTCTGTGAGCATCCTCTGAAAAAGTCAAGGTCAGGTGCAAAAAAAAATATATATATATATATATATTCAGGAAAAAATACGTGCTCTTTGTTCCGGGTCTGAAAACTTCACTTCATGCTGTGAACATGTCTGTGAATAAAGGAACGGTCATCATCCATAGCACACTGCTCTTTTGTTATTAAGTTAGTCTAATATAACATTATATTATACGGACACGAGTGTTTTACTTGGAAATACGCGACTCGTGTTTTTCATGCACGCTCCATCCGGGAAATTGGGATGTTTTTCAATATGTCACTCGTGAAGAAATTGATGAATTGTTTTGTTAAATTTGGGGACTTTTTGTTTGTGAATGTGTCGATATAATAAAAAGAAAATCACACGTTGCCTTGAAGATATGAAGTTTATCATATCGTGTTGAAAAAGTCGCATTTTTCATATGAAATACATCGCGAAGCGAGACAAAGACGAGTAGCTGAATGGAATATATCTGATATACCACAAAAAAAACTATTATTATTATTATTATTATTATAATACATATACTCTCTCAGGCGGCACGGTGGTGTAGTGGTTAGCGCTGTCGCCTCACAGCAAGAAGGTCCGGGTTCGAGCCCCGTGGCCGGCGAGGGCCTTTCTGTGTGGAGTTTGCATGTTCTCCCCGTGTCCGCGTGGGTTTCCTCCGGGTGCTCCGGTTTCCCCCACAGTCCAAAGACATGCAGGTTAGGTTAACTGGTGACTCTAAATTGACCGTAGGTGTGAATGTGAGTGTGAATGGTTGTCTGTGTCTATGTGTCAGCCCTGTGATGACCTGGCGATTTGTCCAGGGTGTACCCCGCCTTTCGCCCATAGTCAGCTGGGATAGGCTCCAGCTTGCCTGCAACCCTGTAGAACAGGATAAAGCGGCTACAGATAATGAGATGAGAATGAGATATACTCTCTCTTCATATCAGCATTCTCACCTTCCAGCCAGTGTAGCGTTCACCAGTAGTGTTAACGAAGGCCAACGCTAGCACAGTCAAGCCAGCGCTATCGAGAGCAAGTAGCACAGGCTAACGAACGTTGCACGCTCGCTACAGTATTTTTCACTCGGACTTAAGTATTAATTTTCCTGTGTAATTTACTTAGTTACTTTTAAACCCAACATCAACAACTACACACAGTGGAGCAACCTGGAAATTTTACATCTCCGATGTGTCTCTTTTCCAGTTTTTTTATGTCTGTTGGTATGTTTTTCTCTTGTAAATATGTGTAATGAATTTTTGTTTGTGAATAATGAAGTTTTGGTAGCCTTTTGGGTGTTCAACACGTCTTTCTCTTTCCCGGCCGACAAAGAAATGATCGTGCGCATGCGCAGCAGAAACGTTTTGTCATGAGCTCTGATGTGTGACATCATGTTGTCTTGACAATGTGAAGTATTATAACAATATTGCATGCTCATTCTCCATTGGGGAGAGTGACGTAATACATGTAGGATAAGCGACATACGAACAGTGTCGCATGCTATCAACTCAAATGAATGAAACCCGCCAGAAGGGAATAAAACATGTTTTTATTCCATGGAAAAAGTGTCCCGTATGGATAATATTTCCTGATATTTCACTCTGATGACGTCACTCCCAGTGTTTTTCTGTTGACTAGATGCACGTTATCAAAATGGTGAACCGGTTCAAAATGAAAATTCTTTTGATTAACTTGCATATTTTTTTGTGTGTGGATGTGTCCATATCATATAAAGAACATTACACGGTGGCGTGACGATATGAAGTTTATCTTCTCGTGTTGAAAAGTATTTTCACTCGTTCGCGTCGATCGTTTGTGAATATGTTCACCACTCGAAGATAAACTTCATATCTTCGCACAACTGTGTAATATCCTCTATATATTATATGCAAAGCAAGCATAACAATATTAAAGGTGTGGTAAGTGATTTTTTTCCTGACATCCTGGCAGCTTCAGACAATATCTGAAGGTAAAACGCTATATCCTCTATGAACAATGATTTATTACACATAATCGATTCATTAATCAGCCATTCATTAAACAATAGTTACTTGTATGTCACATATGAAGTATGAAGTATCTCTAAGCCACTTGACAGTTCAGTTGCTAATCCTGAATTTGCTCATAACCTCATCTTATCGATGATATGGCAATCATTTATTATTTTTGCAAACCTAGTCACAACCTGTTTATATACTAGTATTAAAAAAAATTTTCTAACTCACATACAAACAAAATTGTAAAATTAAAAGTTACTATGAACTTACCTCAAGTTCATAAATAATTTTTTGATTATTTATTAACTGTGTATAAATCCTTGTTTCAAATCCATTGTATACTTTGTAGCCAACATTTAAACTGGTATTTGTGTTTTTCTCACAGTTTTTTTTAAATCAATGTGATTTTTTTTGGATTTATGATAATGAAGCCAGGATACTAAAAGCATTGAATTTCTTTATCGTCTTCATTTTGCGCTAGGGTATACAAACTTTTGCACTCAAGTTTTTATAAAGTTTATCACTTGTCCTTTTACAAGGTAAAAAGTTTTTGTTGAAAATATGCACAAGTTAAAAAATTCCATGAATAAGTGTGAGTTTATTTTCATTATCAATTGCACAAATTAATCTTGTCAAACATTCAAGTTATGTCATCGCATAAAGTTATAGCATTTATACCATTTAATAATATTAACAGTGATGATAAAATGGAAAGCACATGACGTAAAAATCCAGACTAACCCTGAAATAGAATGAATGCAAATCAAATTCATTAAAATAAAGATGTTCTTCTGATTAAAAAAAATTATTTAGTTGTAAAAAAAAAAAGCGTGTGCATTGTTACGAATCATATTCGAACACTGTACAACCAATTTGTAGTAAGATTTTAATCACATCTAATAAATAATACTTCTGGACATTTTTAGAGCATGTTAATAAATAATCATTAATAAATGTTTATTAATAAATAATGAATAAATAATAAATAAGCAATAACATTAATTACTTAATTAAACACTGAATTAATAAAATGTATTAAACTACATGAAATCAATAAATTAATAAAACATTCATAAATAATTAATGTTACTAAATAATCATTAATAAATTATTCACATATTTGCAGTATTAATGGCTGATGAACATAAGTGCCATTATACACTTTTTTAAAACTGTTTGTTTGTTTGTTTGTTTGTTTGTTTGTTTGTTTGTTTGTTTGTTTGTTAGCCAATGAGCTAATGACTGGCCTGGAAAAAGTCAACAGAAGAGAAAAAAAATAGTGATATCCATTACAAGACAATATGAATATTATGCGCATATTTTTAGCTATTATTAGCTTAATTGGGTGGCACGGTGGTGTAGTGGTTAGCACTGTCGCCTCACAGCAAGAAGGTTCTGGGTTCAAGCCCAGTGGCCGACAGGGGCCTTTCTGTGTGGAGTTTGCATGTTCTCCCCGTGTCCGCGTGGGTTTCCTCCGGGTGCTCCGGTTTCCCCCACAGTCCAAAGACATGCAGGTTCGGCTAATTGGTGACTCTAAATTGACCGTAGGTGTGAATGTGAGTGTGAATGGTTGTCTGTGTCTATGTGTCAGCCCTGTGATGACCTGGCAAATTGTGGTCCAGGGTGAACCCCGCCTTTCACCTGTAGTCAGCTGGGATAGGCTCCAGCTTGCCCGCGACCCTGCACAGGATAAGCGGTTATGGATAATGGATGGATGGATGGATGGATGGATGGATGGATGGATGGATGGATGGATAGCTTAATTGTGACTAATACATAAATAATGAGAAAGTTCCAGTGTTAACTTTGCGACAATGTTTATTGTTAAAAGCGCTGTACAAATAAATAAAACTTTCAGCAAATCTACTTGTAAGCTTACTGGCATTGTAATAACCACGAGGAATCATCTTTTACTAGGTACTCACTAATGATTGATTAGTAGTTATTAATTAATGCATCAATTCTGCATAATACAGTAATAATAGATTATTAATACATAACAGGTACACAAGTGTTTATCCTTTTAATAAATTCTTGTCCTGTATATAAATTAAATCAATGTGAAAAGCCTGTTCCCACACCAGTTCCTTCATTTTTATTATGAATTATGGCATTGATATTGTCATTGACCTGACACTGACTCGATTAGTCGAGTTTTCTCTGCATTGTGTACAATCATCCCTACTGCTTTCAGTCAAATTTAATTGAATTTAATTTTAATGAAGACTAGATTCATCGTGTCATTTTTTAAAAATGAATCTAATTTGTAAACCGTTCTTCCAGCGTGGCCTTTATTAAAGAGGTATTCACTGTAACTACACTTGTCGCAGTCAGTCTCACATGCTTATTTATTTTCATCTAGTCAATGTGTGATCTCCAGCAGATTCAGGATGCAGCCGATCAGGGCATCATGTTTTCCGGCTTCATCCAGGAACCAGCCGGGCTCCACCCTCGTGTCACATCACGAGGAGGCCTTGGAGAGGCGTCTCTGTCGTTGCACTCCAGTCCGAGTTCTCTACGCTGCTCTGAGCTCACGGCAAGCCCAAGTCATCAGGGGGAGAGCGGCACTGAGGACTGGGCTGCAGATGGAGAGACGGAAGAGCCGAGAACTTCTCGAGACGCAGGTGCTGATTTTGTCAACATGGCAACTTTCGTTCTCGGTGTTTTGTTGGTGGTGTTGGATAGACACTACAATAATAAACCAACCATTAGCGATTATCGTTCTTACAGGTGGAGATGCTTTCTCAGACGTGATGTCCACTGTTTCCAAATCGGAGTGTTGTGATGGAGAGCAGGAGGACGTACCGTCGCCCAACAACAAGGCCAAAGACAAGGAAGGGAATGAAAAACCCAGCAGGCCGTCTCTTGGCAAATGTGGTGAGGATATTATCTGTGATGTGTCAGTACTGCTTTCAGCATAAGTCCCTGCCCCCAGCCTTGTAGTGTTGAACTCCTTGTGGTGAAGCACGATAGTGGTAGCATCGTGTTCAGAATTGCCCTAAAGGCCCTTTTGGTTGCTTCTACGAAATAATCCCCTTTTTATACACATCACTGCTTTTCAGTGGACTCTAGGGATAGTCATGATTGTGCCATATTCTTTCCATTTTTTAACATAATGGCTTTCATGTTGCTTGAATACTTATGCAAGGCTCTGTAGATGTATGTAAGACCACTGGTATAAGCAAGAAGAATGGTGTAACAGGAAGCAGATTTTTTTTTTTTTTACTTTAGGACCAATTTCTAGGTCGTACAGGAAACCAAGAGAGTTGCGTCACTGTCATTTAAAGTTAAGTGTTTAAAAATGAAAACCTAATTTGAATTAGACTATCTGTTAGACAATTTTTTTTGATATCATGTGTAGGACATGTCAAAGATTTTATCACCTGCCATCAAATATTTAAATGTTTTCGCAACATTCAAACTTTTCATTTTCCCCTAAACGTGTCGAACGGATGTGTGACAGCTTTACAGAGCTTTGCCTCAGCATTTATGAAAAACACGCACAGGGTTTTAGATCAAGCCTCGTTTGGGCTGTTTTCGTGAAAAACCAGATGGCGGCTCTCGCTCTTGCTGTTTGTGCGAGAATCAGAAAATGTGGCTTTGTTCATGCCGTATGCCATGTAGTGTGAAACGAGGCATGCTGGGATGCCTGGTGATCGGAGCTTGTGCTCCATCTGGATGAGAAAGTGATTGAGTTGGAGGAGGAAGAGGAGGAAGAGAATTCCCAGGGCTACCATCATTCCCCGGCCTCCTAATCCTCTAGATGCAGAGCCTGGAGAAAATATGATGGTGTACGTGTTTGGGATTCAATCATATGTTTGCTCGTGAGGTCACTAATGCAAAATGGAGGTGAAGTCGAGGTTTGCTCCATATGAGAAACAAAGAGAAAGTTAAGAAGGTTTTTATCAAAAACTTGTTTGATATTCTGATAAAAGTAAAAGATGCATGTCCAAACATTCCCAAAGTTCTAAGCCTTTGGGAGGATAGAGGTCAATGCTTTAGGGATTGTAGAAATGTGTTCATGTGGACTGAAATAGTTCAGAAAGAAAGAATTGGGAAAGGGGATGTTGAAATACCAAAGAGAGTAGTGACCCGAGCATGGTCCTGACAACATGCCGACAAATGCGATGAACTGTAATTGCGTTCATGTGCTCATTTTCTTGTTTACAGCGAGACCTCTGCACTAGACCAGCGCTGTGGTCCAAAACTGTTTAAACAGTCTGACGCTGACTTCCCCTCCCTAGGTCCCTCAGGATACATGGGGTTCTCCAAGTGCCACTTCTTGGAAGAGCTCTTCCAGTTCGGAGATATTGTCAGTATGACTAGACTTCAGGAGAAAAATGTATGATTTAGCACAATTTCCATTTGGAAGTAATGGTAGGAAAGTATAAATGGTTCAACCCTGATCTAGGGTTACTAGCTTTATGGAAGTTTACATTCTCCCTGTGTCCATGTGCATTTCCTCTGGGTTCTCCAGTTTCTTCTCACCTTACAAACCAGTTTGCCAGTAAATGGAATGATTATGTTAAATTGTGTGTATGGTGCCATGTGATGAACTGGTGTCACATCCAGGGTGTATTCCCAAGCCACAACCAGTATTCCAAGGATAGGCTCCTTATTCCACATAATCCTGACCAAAGCGGTCACTGAAGGAAAGTTAATGAATGAAGCTCATTACTATAGTGTGCATGCTACAGTGGCTATAAAAATTGTACACACGCCATTAAAATGATCGGGTTTTCTGATGTAAAAAAAAAAAATGATACCACGATAAATAATTTCAGAACTTTTCCCACCTTTAATGTGACCTATAACCTGTACAATTCAATTGAAAAACAAACAAACCTGTTCGGGGGAAAAACATAAAAAATTAAAAATGTACTTTGTTGAAGCACCTTTTGATTTAATTACAGCGTTCAGTCTTTTTGGGTTCACACCTGCCATCAATTAAAATGACTCTGATTAACCCCAAATAAAGTTCAGACATTTACTCAGTTGCATCCTCCAGCAAAAGCCAGGGTTCACTGAGAGCTTACAAAGCATCAAAGGGATCTCATTGTTGAAAGGTATCAGTCAGGAGAAGGGTACAAAAACATTTCCACGGCATTAGATATACCATGGAGCACAGTGAAGACAGTCATCAAGAAGTGGAGAAAATATGGGACAACAGTGACGTAAAAGAGAACTGGACGTCCCTCCGAAATTGATGGAAAGACGAGACGAAAACTGGTCAGGGAGGCTGCCAAGAGGCCTACAGCAACACTGAAGGAGCTGCAGGAATTTCTGGCAAGTACTGGGTGTGTACTACATGTGACAACAATCTCCCGTATTCTCCATATGTCTGGACTATGAGGTCGGGTTAAAGAAAAACATCCAGGTCCGGATAAATTTTGCAAAAAAATACATCAACTCTCCAAACATTCAAAAGGCATGTTTGGTGCAAAAACAACACTGCGCATCACCAAAAGAACACCATACTCACGGTGAAGCATGGTGGTGGCAGCATCATGTTTTGGGGTTGTTTTTCTTCAGCTGGAACAGGGGCTTTAGTCAAGGTGGAGGGAATTATGAACAGTTCTAAAGACCAGTCAATTTTGGCCCAAAACCTTCAGGTGTCTGCTAGAAAGCTGAAGGTGAAGAGGAATTTCATCTTTCAGCACGACAATGACCCCAAAAAAGTTTTGGAACGGCCCAGCCAGAGCCCAGACCTAAATCCAATTGAAAATCTGCGGGGTGACCTGAAGAGGGCTGTGCACAAGAGACGCCCTTGCGATCTGACAGATTTGGAGCGCTTTTGGAAGGAAGAATAGGCAAATATTGCCAAGTCTAGATGTGAGATGTGGCAGGCTGATAGACTCCGACCCAAAAAGACTGAATGCTGGAATTAAATCAAAAGGTGCTTCAACAAAGTATTAGTTTAAGGGTGTGCACACTTATACAACCAGCTTATTGTACGTTTTTTTTTTTATTTATGCTTTCCCCCCTTCACAAATTTGTTTGTCTTTCAACTGAACTGTACAGGCTATAGGTGGGAAAAGTTTTGAAATTATTTATCATGGTCTCATTTTTTTACATCAGAAAAGCCTATCAGTTTAACAGGGTGTGTACACTTTTTATATCCACTGTAACTAGCAACGTAGGTAGGAAAGCTCAGATCTTCCAAGAGCTACACACTCTTAAGATACTTCTGGTGTCCAACGATTAAAGATTCTATGTCCAGAGTGTTTCTGTATTATTATAGAAAGGGGTCCAAGCGCACCATTTTATAATACGGGAACTCTTTATAATCCAATGAACCTGAACCATTGAAAAACCATTTAGTTTAAAGTGCCATTCCACCATTGGATGTATTCTTTGGCATAAAATACAATATATTTTGACAACATATATAAATGGTATCACTAGATAGAGAAATCTTTTAGCTTCAAAATGATATATCAAACATAATTTTTTGACAACGACAAGTATATTAATTTTGCGACCAAAGTCACCTACCCTTTTAATTTCCGCGTGTGATGTCATCGGCAGGTTCCCCTTCTTGTGTACCACGTGACGTGTGACGTGGCACAGATTATCAGCAATGGCGGATAGAACGCGATAAAAATAATACCAATAAATCTAGCTAATACCAATAAATCTAGCTAACTGAAAGATTAACTCAAAATTTTTCGAAATTTTTTTGGCCCCCATATACGAGGAGAAATGACTCTCTCACTTTGGGGGTTTCCTGGTCTAAAAATAGACCGACACGTGGTACACAAGAAGGGGAACCTGCCGATGACATCACGTTTCACTACCGCGCGGAAATTAAAAGGGTAGGTGACTTTGGTCGCAAAATTAATATACTTGTCGTTGTCAAAAAATTATGTTTGATATATCATTTTGAAGCTAAAAGATTTCTCTGTCTAGTCATGTTGTCATAAAATATATTGTATTTTATGCCAAAGAATACATCCAATGGTGGAATGGCACTTTAAGAGTGCAACAAATACCAACAAAATTAACAGTACTATTTAAAAATTTAATTTGCGACAAATTGGGTTCAGTGGAACCAACTGCTGCATCAATAACGGTATAACAGCTCATTTTACCTCATCATTGGACTGTGCAAGCGAGATACTTTGCACGATTAGGTGAAAATTTGAGAGCTAGCAAGAGCCGTGCATTCTTAGAAATGTGAGACTTTGGGAGGCTAAGAACCAGTTGAAGATTAACTGGGCAATTCTTCGGCAGAGAGGCCAATTAGAAAACTGGCTTTTCCTTGCTGTTTTTTTTTTTTTTTTAAATTCATACATAATTTATCACTGGAACAGTTTCAAAATGCTGTTTCTTCCCCAGACCGTACACTCTTATCTGCGAGAAAAGTCTGTTTTAAATTTCTCATGGTTTACGTTTTATGTATGACCAAACATATTAACAGTTCAGTGGAACAGTGCTTATGGAGGGGAACATTATTTACAACGGCATCAAAAGAGCGCAGAAGAGAGTTGGCTGAATATTCGGACAAACTTAGGGATTTCAACGCACTTTAATCTAGCAAACTACTTTCTGAATGAACGAGCGCTTTTAAAATGTTGTTCAAAGACGCATCATTTCTAACTGGGCAATTCTTCAGCGAAGAGGCTAAAGTTATGAAATTATTAAGCTTGCCTTAACTTTTCAGCTCAGTGATATTGCTAAAGTATGGAATCCAAGGCAAAATGTACTGAAAACCATATTTAAAAGTCATCACCCCAATTGTAGCAATGTCGCTTCAGAGAAATCTTGGTTTGAATTTTAAGAAATGAACGTTCAGTTTTTTCCATTACTGACTTCTCTTTCCTCATAAAAGATTTTGCGTTCAGAGTTAAACAAAACCAATTTTTCTGTGCTTTTGTAGGGTCAAAAGACCCCAGACAGTGTGAATTTTTGTTTTATTTAATATCATTATCTTGGGTGGCACGGTGGTGTAGTGGTTAGCGCTGTCGCCTCACAGCAAGAAGGTCCGGGTTCGAGCCCCGTGGCTGGTGATGGCCTTTCTGTGCGGAGTTTGCATGTTCTCCCCGTGTCCACGTGGGTTTCCTCCGGGTGCTCCGGTTTCCCCCACAGTCCAAAGACATGCAGGTTAGGTTAACTGGTGACTCTAAATTGAGCGTAGGTGTGAATGTGAGTGTGAATGGTTGTCTGTGTCTATGTGTCAGCCCTGTGATGACCTGGCGACTTGTCCAGGGTGTACCCCGCCTTTCACCCATAGTCAGCTGGGATAGGCTCCAGCTTGTCTGCGACCCTGTAGAACAGGATAAAGCGGCTAGAGATAATGAGATGAGATGAGATCATTATCTTGAGTATTGCAACTAAAAAAGTTACCACATTTTACTGTGAATGTAATTCTGTTACTGAAGAACTACCCAACTAGATTTTCAGTTCCTGACAGGTTCGAAGTGTTTCAAATAATATTTATGTACCACACATGCATCTATCCTGATCATACACATTCTCCATCCATCCATTATCCATAACCGCTTATCCTGTGCAGGGTCGTGGACAAGCTGGAGCCTATCCCAGCTGACTACGGGCAAAAGGCGGGGTACACCCTGGACAAGTCACCAGGTCATCACAGGGCTGACACACAGAGACAAACAACCATTCACACTCACATTCACACCTACGGTCAATTTAGAGCCACCAGTTAACCTAACCTGCATGTCTTTGGACTGTGGGGGAAACCGGAGCACCCGAGGAAACCCACGCGGACACGGGGAGAACATGCAAACTCCACACAGAAAGGCCCTCGCTGGCCACGGGGCTCGAACCCAGGACCTTCTTGCTGTGAGGCGACAGCGCTAACCACTACACCACCGTGCCGCCCCCCAATAAAAATATATACAATAAAAATATCTATAACCTTTGTTTGTGCAATTTGGGCTTTAATTTGGGAGACCTTACGTACACTTAACAGCTGACTATTCTATTATATGAGCATACAAGCTAGTTAGCAAGTTTAATAGTTGCTAGCATGTTAGGTAGTAAGTTAGCTACAGTGTGTTGTGTTAGAACTGGGTTTTATGTCGTCAACTATACGCCATCAGCTATATGTATTAGCTTACTGTACATAATTTATTACAATAGTTTGCATGTTAGCTTGGTAGAAGGTTATACTTCGGTCGCAAGAAAAATAGATACAGCTAGTTAGCTAAAAAAGAAGGTTTAAAGTTCTAACTATACATAAAGTTACATATCTGGCCCATTCTGTAATTGCGGGTACATTTCAAGTGTTGACACTTTTAGTCGTCATCAACTCTGTTATCTTTAAACTGGGCAATCTGTTACCAGAATTGATGGTAACAGAGTTGACATTTCCCACCATTTTGTGTCTTGACTCCACATGCTAACCTCAAACTAGCTACAACACGGCATGTATAAAAACAGAATTTTATGGATTTTAATTATATTATTGTTTTAAAAAAATGAATGAGAGATTTGCTCCAATATCGCAATAACAGATTTGACAAATAATTAATTTACTGTTGGTGTAAAATCCTCAACATTTTGTTCACATTAATGAGAAAAGAAACATAACATAACTAACTCACCGTCTTTCTGAAGTTTCCGGCCAGAGGAAGTGACATCACTCGGTGCAGGTGTCATGCATATTATTAAAAGTCTTTGTGGATTTTATGCGGTTTTATAACAGAGTTCACAGAGTTGACAAGAACCTTGGGGCGGATAAAAAAATATGTATTTTTTATGACTAAAATTTCACATAATACAGAAAATAGACTTTCTGTGCAGTTGATTTTATAACAGTTGATAGAATACGCTCCCAAAAAACAGATTGTTAGACTGAATCACTTCCTGTTTATTTGAGTTGAATGGATGAATCAGGAGTCGAAGACAGCCAATAATGTGGGGGGAGGGGTGGGGTCATTTAGTTAATGTTCTATGGATAAATTGGGTCTAAAATGTACATCAAGCATTGCTATTGGTGAAAGTTTGTCATAATTTGCATAATTGTTCAAAACTCATGCAATAAAGTTTAATAAAAATAACAAAATTCACACTGCCTTGTGGAAAATAACAAAAGGTTTATCTCAGAGATGCAAAATGTACCCTGAATTCTAGATGGACCAAGAACCCCAAATAGTATAAACAGACTATAGTCAAGTCAAGTCAAGTTTATTTGTATAGCGCTTTTAACAATAAACATTGTCGCAAAGCAGCTTTACAGAATTTGAATGACTTAAAACATGAGCTAATTTTATCCCTAATCTATCCCCAATGAGCAAGCCTGTGGCGACGGTGGCAAGGAAAAACTCACCAAGACGACATGAGGAAGAAACCTCGAGAGGAACCAGACTCAAAAGGGAGCCCATCCTCATTTGGGCAACAACAGACAACATGACTATAACATTAACAGTCCTAACAAAGTCAGCTTTGTTGATGCTATAAACCCCCCACCGACGGAAACCCAAGTGCAAAACCGTTCACGACAACCACAGTCCCAAAGTCAGCAAGTCAACTGCAGTCCTGAAGTCAGCAAGTCAACTGCAGTCCCCAGCCACAAAAGCACCACTGCAAGAGTCCAGAGCATCCTCCAGGCACGACCCCCAACTGTCCACATGGGGCCACCCTCCAGAGGAGCGATGTGATGAGACTCCAACCAGACACAGGGCACCAGGATGGATCAGGCAGGTCCAAGGAGCAGAAGAGGTCAGCATCTTGATCCCAGGACCAACATGTCACTCAGAGGGACAGGTTTGGGGGGGGAGAGAGAGAAAACACAGGTTGTTGGGTATGCCCAATGTCACCTGAATAAGTAGGAACAGTATACATATTGCACTGAGTACAAGCAGGGACTCCGGCAACTAACTAT
Source organism: Neoarius graeffei (assembly GCF_027579695.1). Taxonomy (NCBI): domain Eukaryota; kingdom Metazoa; phylum Chordata; class Actinopteri; order Siluriformes; family Ariidae; genus Neoarius; species Neoarius graeffei. The sequence continues at coordinate 59,278,044 of NC_083587.1, forward strand.
GACAGCATAACTAAAAGGAGAGAGCCAGAAGGTAACACAGGCATGAGGGAGCCCCGGACATAAAGCAGCAGCCACTACACCATCAACAAACTCGAGTGAGCAAGCGAGTGGGGACTGACAGCATCCATACATCCCAGTTTACCAAACACTCTATGCCTGAGGACCCTCCAGATCTACTCCTTTACCTCATAAACACCATTAACAAAAGGCTTGACTAAACAGATGTGTTTTCAGCCGAGACTTAAACACTGAGACTGTGTCTGATTCTCGAACGCTACTTGGAAGGCTGTTCCATAACTGTGGGGCTTTGTAAGAAAAGGCTCCGCCCCCTGATGTAGCCTTCACTATACGAGGTACCAGCAGATAGCCTGCACCTTTTGATCTAAGTAGGCGTGGCGGGTCATAGAGGAGCAGACGTTCACTCAGGTACTGTGGTGCGAGACCATTCAGTGCTTTAAGGGTCAATAGTAGTATTTTATAATCAATACGAAATTTGATTGGGAGCCAATGCAGTGTGGATAAGACGGGGTGATGTGGTCATATTTTCTAGTTCTAGTAAGGACTCTTGCTGCTGCATTTTGAACTAACTGGAGCTTGTTTATGCACTTATTGGAACATCCAGACAGTAAGGCATTACAATAATCCAACCTGGAGGTAACGAAAGCATGGACTAGTTTTTCTGCGTCATGTAGTAACATTAAATTTCTTATCTTAGCAATATTTCTGAGATGAAAGAAAGCTATCCGGGTGATGTTATCAATGTGAGTTTCGAATGAAAGATTGGGGTCAATAATCACCCCGAGGTCTTTTACTGCTGCACGTGAAGAAACAGAAAGGCCATCCAGAGTTACTGTTAGGGTGCATCAGTTGCCCCCTAAGAATGAAAAGTTCCTCCGATCATGATGCATTTTTGTTTTTATGTTCCTTTTGGTAAGAAAACACACTAGGTGAAATCTCATCTCATCTCATCTCATCTCATCATCTCTAGCCGCTTTATCCTTCTACAGGGTCGCAGGCAAGCTGGAGCCTATCCCAGCTGACTACGGGTGAAAGGCGGGGTACACCCTGGACAAGTCGCCAGGTCATCACAGGGCTGACACACAGACACAGACAACCATTCACACTCACATTCACACATACGGTCAATTTAGAGTCACCAGTTAACCTAACCTGCATGTCTTTGGACTGTGGGGGAAACCGGAGCACCCGGAGGAAACCCACGCGGACACGGGGAGAACATGCAAACTCCACACAGAAAGGCCCTCGCCGGCCCCAGGGCTCGAACCCAGGACCTTCTTGCTGTGAGGCGACAGCGCTAACCACTACACCACCGTGCCGCCACTAGGTGAAATATTTTGACAAAATTCAAAAGTTTAATGGTGGCACCAGGAGCTCAAAGTTATGGAAAAAGCTGCTATTTTATGACTTTTATGACAAAATTTCGATCACTTTTCATGAAACATTATGGCACCTTATAGAGTATACCAAATATCTTAGATACACATTTTTAGTACATATTCTAAATATATTATCAAGCACAGTTTGAGTTTTCGCTGTTCATTGAATCATTGTTCAACTACTTTTAAACAATACAAATGTATTATGAATCACATTAATGCTTCTCAATCCCTTGCAAAGGTTCTTAACATGATCTCTGGCTCACAAGAAATCAATAAATGGAGTCCAACATTGTGATTCAAACCTTACGCGAAAACATAAAATAAGCGTTTTTTTTGGCAAAAAAAAAAAAAGAACCTCATGGTGCCACCATTAGACTTTTGAATATGGTCAAAAAATTTTACAGGATGTCTTTATTGGTGAAAAGGAACACCCGAGCAAAAATGCATCAGATGTTATGAAAGTGGGCGGCATGGTGGTGTAGTGGTTAGCGCTGTCGCCTCACAGCAAGAAGGTCCTGGGTTCGAGCCCCGGGGCCGGCGGGGGCCTTTCTGTGCGGAGTTTGCATGTTCTCCCCGTGTCTGCGTGGGTTTCCTCCGGGTGCTCCGGTTTCCCCCACAGTCCAAAGACATGCAGGTTAGGTTAACTGGTGACTCTAAATTGACCGTAGGTGTGAATGTGAGTGTGAATGGTTGTCTGTGTCTATGTGTCAGCCCTGTGATGACCTGGCGACTTGTCCAGGGTGTACCCCGCCTTTCGCCCGTAGTCAGCTGGGATAGGCTCCAGCTTGCCTGCGACCCTGTAGAAGGATAAAGCGGCTAGAGATAATGAGATGAGATGAGATGTTATGAAAGTGACGGCAACTGATGCACCATAGATACTGTGTAATCAGAAAACTTATTTCTAGCTGCATGTGGTCCAAGTACAAGTACTTCAGTCTTGTCAGAGTTCAGCAGAAGGAAGTTAATAAGCATCCAGTGTCTAATGTCCTTCACACATTCCTCAGTTCTCTTAAACTGGTGTCTCTCGTCAGGTTTTGCAGAAACATACAACTGTGTGTCATCAGCATAACAGTGGAAACTAATCCAATGTTTATGAATAATATTGCCCAGATGTAACATATACCAGTATAAAGTCAATGAGTAAATACTGTACCCATAACACACGTGATAAATCTGAACACTTGTACAATATGATACACAAAAGCAGCATTACTAGCAAGACAGCTAGTCATACCGGTACGTAGCCTGTCATGTGATTCCTTTATTTTTTCCCACATTGCCATTATTTCTTTTGATCTACGTTATGATGAAGAATCTGACTGATGTCAAAAGTTAATCGGAAAGTTACAGAGCCGTTTTTGCAAGTGTCATTGCGTTCAGAGTTGTGATTTATGCACAGCTGGTCGTGGGACGAAGGTTGTGACCGAGCTGTGAATTCTCTGACTGCCTGTCATAACGCTCATCCAGCACAGAAGAGATGATTCATCTTTCAAACTGAGTCTGACAGAGAAGCACAGAGGCCTGATGATTTCTGAGTGCGTGTGCATGTGTGCGTGTGTGTGTGTGTGGGTGGGTGGGAAACATCCTGTGTTCACATTTGCTTTGCACAATCCTCAGAGAGACAGTAAATAGCTCGGATGCGGTCACTGGAGGTCCGAGCGACGGCCGCCAGAGCAAAAGTGCATCTCTATTTATCCTTTCGGTCAAATATCCATTAGTTCCAATACAGAGCTGAAAAATGTGTGGGGGAGAGGTCGAGTGCGGCTGGATCGAAGCGCACAAACAAATTCATCATGTCTCGTTTTAATCCATTAGATGCACTTTGTGCTTCTATATTTCAGCTGTAAAAGCTAATTCAGCATACAGGGAAAGCAAAATCATATTGAGGAGAAGAAGAAGCAGACAGGAGTCACCTGGAGACTTTGTGTCCTTATTTGAGCTGGGTACTGACTGGGTTATCTGATTTAGCTAATTAGTTACCCTGTTTTCCCTTTGCTTTCTTGCTAATCTGATAAATTAACTGCCGAACTGCATCTCAAGTGCAAACATTAGCACAGGAGGCAACTGCTGCTTAGGAGATAATTGATTAGCTTTGAACTGCAGGAGATCTGGTTACCAGTTGCTGGGTTGTTCTTCGATGATAAAGATAGCATCTCGTGTGCTCTGTTGTGTTGAATAACCAGCTAGATTTAATCTAGCTACAACCAAAATGCATCATCTCATCTCATTATCTCTAGCCGCTTTATCCTGTTCTACAGGGTTGCAGGCAAGCTGGAGCCTATCCCAGCTGACTACGGGCGAAAGGCGGGGTACACCCTGGACAAGTCGCCAGGTCATCACAGGGCTGACACATAGACACAGACAATCGTTCACACTCACATTCACACCTACGGTCAATTTAGAGTCACCAGTTAACCTAACCTGCATGTCTTTGGACTGTAGGGGAAACCGGAGCACCCGGAGGAAACCCACGTGGACATGGGGAGAACATGCAAACTCCACACAGAAAGGCCCTCGCCGGCCACGGGGCTCGAACCCGGACCTTCTTGCTGTGAGGCGACAGCGCTAACCACTACACCACCGTGCCGCCCCCAAAATGCATGAATTAACGCAAAAATGGGAAGCAGTTATGGCCAGGTTCTTGCCCAAACTGATAATCGCATCATCAGTTTTTCTTTGGCTAATCAGACACAAGGTATGCCACCACACTTGGCGTATTGGAGGTTAGGTGCTTTGCTGAAGGGCACCTGAGCCAGTCCTGCTGGTTCAGGGAATCAAACCAGCAACCTTTTGGCCATGGCGTCCCCCTAAGCAACAAAGTACAATTAAGTCCGGTTTCCAAACATCTGTTCTTTATCGTCTATACTTTCTACTCACTGCATTTTTAAACACTAGATTAGTTTAATTTTTTTCATCCCATCGTCAGGTGCTGAACTTTTCGGCTTGTTTAACTACCCGGGTGGGCGTCAGCAGCCGCTGAAGTACTACACAGTGAAGGTGCCTCTGCGGGTGCAGCCTGGTGATGAGGGCAGTCATGCCATCGAGGCCCAGTGGCTGGATCACATGACACAGCACTTCAACAACGGAGCCTCGCTGGTCGACGGCTACTTCAGTCTGGGCAAAGACGATGGTGAGAATGCGTTTCCATTATATGGAGACATGTACACACACATACACACACATGCTTACTTTATTGATCTTTTAATGGAAATGGCCAAACAAAGCACACTGCACAGACAGCAACAAGTATGGGTGTGAAAATACCCCAGTAAGATGGCAAAATAAATAAATAAATAAATACACTCCTGGTTGATCACAAAGCGAACCGTTTTACAGCTCTGCAAACACATTAATTTTTAAACACTTTTGGATAAGCGCATCTGCTAAATGTCATAAATGTAATGTAATGAAATGTAAATCCAGCCTCAACTCAATGAACAAATCTTTAATCTTTATTCTTATTTTGAAATATCTTCCCTTTTCAGGTGTTTAAATCTGTTCTGACTTTGAGAGCAATTAAAAAAAATATCCATTAATTCATCTCCTCCAGACGAACGGATCAGTGGTTTTTGTTTGAACGTTACAATTAACCAGATCAAATTAGCGAGCCCTGCTTTATTTTCCATCTAAATAATTAAGCATTTGGTTATGATGCCTTTTGAGACTTCACACGCAGGAAGTGCGTCCCCCATAATGCTTTCTGAATAGGCAATCAGAAACGTTGAGTGTTATTTGACTCATTTTCACGCTCAAGAAACACTCCAGAAATTTAAGTCTCCTGCGAGTCGAGGTCGGAGAGATGAAGGACTTTGTGTGGCGGAAGATATTTGTCATCACTTTGAATATTACAAGGCTTTGTGTTGTAACAGCATGACATTAACTACCTTTAAATTCATGGTCTCTTGGCAGGGCCACTAATTTGGAGAGAAAAATAGGGAAGTAAGTAAGGAAGAAATGATCACTAAATTATTTCACTTCCTGTTTTCAAGTTCTTTTTCTTTGCCTTATGATATTTATCCAGTATTCCTTACCAGAGTCTATTTAAATAATATTGACCAGGGCTTTGAACCGGTTCAAGGAACGAAAACGAAAACCGGGAACTTTTTCTATTTCACATGGAACAGAAACGAAACCAGAAACTTTATTATTTTTTATGTTCCGGAACAGAAACGCTTATTAAAAATAATGGTAACCGGTTAATACCGGTTTTTATTTCGTTCCTCAAAGTTTCTGTAGCCTACAAATAGTCATTCTTCTCCTGCGCAAGTTTCTATGACCCGCTGGGGTTCACTTCCTGTGTGACGTTCGCTGACTGAATGGAGAGAGCGGGAAGGTGGACTACTAGTGAATACTAGGTGAATTACTGAGTGTCTGAGCAAAGAAGAGCCTGAACGTTGCAACCTCCCTGTTGGCTGTTTGTAAAAATATATCAGTTGTTGCCCTTCCCACGGGAATCATCGCGGGCTCGAGAGACGAGACCTGACGAGTTAGTTCGTTGGTAGCAGAACAAAATGTCTGGACACAAATCGGGTTTTCAGAAAAGGAAAGAAAATAAACGGAGGGTCGAAAATACAAAAAAGGAGGCAGAAAATGCAAAACGAGTTTTAAGGTAGGACAAATGGTTACTTTTCTGAGGCAGCCCGCCGTGGCTGCAGGCTTTCAGTTGTGTCATTGAATGGTTACTTTTCTGAGGCAGCCCGCCGTGGCTGCCTGCAGGCTTATTTATTATAGCCCATTTAGTTAAAATAGTTGATATAAAATGTTTATAGTTATAGTTATGTGATGGTTGTCCTGATTTAGACTGGTGTTTTTTTTTTTTTTTTTTGGGGGGGGGGGGGGGGGGGGGGGGGGGGTTGCGCGATGTTGCACCCGGGTCCAGATTAGGGCAGAACCGGCCCTGGCTACATTTCAGGTGTAGTTTGTTTTATGTATGTATGTACTTGCATAGATGTGTACTTGGTCTTCCAATATGGCGCCTAACAAAATCTCGCGGCGCGGTGACGTCATGCGGTAGCCCTCTATAGGGCCTGACTAGCCTTTGGTAACACACTAAACGAATTATCTTTCATTTTTGGCACTTTTTCTGTTTGTGTAGATGGGAAGACATACTGAGAATCCAAATCACCAACATTTGAAATAATAATTGTTTTGAATTATTTCTTGCCTTATTTAATGAAGGTTGTAATAGAATTAGCCTACATTTGGCTTAAGCTGGATGAGACAGAGACATAATTTTATAGCCATTTGTTAAACAGCTGACAGGGAACGTAATTAACCGTTCCGGGAACGAAATCTTTTTGTTCTAACCGGTTCGGGAACGTCTATTTAATGGTGGAACCCAAAACCGGAAACGTTAAAATTCCGTTTCTGTTCGGAACGAACCAATAGGAAAAAAATTCCGGTTCAAAGCCCTGATATTGACTGATGTTGAGTGGTATATCTCGTCTTCAATTCATTCAATATCATGCTAGCTGAATGGAATGTATCTGATATGCCACGAAAAAAGCCATTATTATTATTATTATTATTATTATTATTATTATTATAATACATTCCTTTCAGGTGTTCAACGCATCTTTCTCTTTCAAAATTTTCTCAAAATCTTCCGTATTTAACAAAGCAACGCTGGCGGCCATGTTTGTTTGCAAACTGTCACAGTCGCTCGCTAGCGTGGAAGTTTTACATCTCCGATATGTGACGTCATGTTGTCTTGACAATCATGCAATATCGTAAAACATATTCAACGCTTATTCTCCATTGGGTAGAGTGATGTAATGCACGTAGGATAAGCAATATTGCATGCTACAAAGCCAAATGAATGAAACCTTCTAGAAGGGAATAGAACCTGTTTTTATTCCACCGAAAAAGTGCCCTGTATGTTTAATAATATATTTTATTATTCTATCCACATTCACTGGATATGAGCAATCGAGCACTCTGATCGGCTACTCTACTACTAGGATATCAGCTCATATACCGTGAGTAGAGATAAACAAAATGGCGGAGCGTGTTGCTGAACCAACTGATGAAATAAAAACTCGATTTGAAAACAAAACCCCCAAAAAATACAAAAAAAAGCAACAAAATATGGAATGAAAGTATTTGATGGTAAGAATGCATCTTTTTTATTTTTCAAGAATTATTATTATTATTATTATTATTATTATTATAGCATTTTTCACAAATTGCTCCTGTCATTTCGCCAGTTTGTTTACATTCTAAGCAGAAATGATTTTGTCGGACGTTTTGTATAAAGTTTTTATTTAACAAATTTGCAAAAAATAAAAATGCTCCATTTCTCAAAATCCAGTGAATGTGGATAGAATAAAACAGTTATTCCATTCAATCTCATCGTCCATGAGCTGATAGCCGACTCGATTTCGTGGAATAACTGTTAATTATCCCGCAGCACTGTTGCATTCTCTATTCTGATTGGTCGGAAGGTGTTGATTAATTGTCTATAACAGCAGCTCTGACAGAACTTCAGCTGCAAAGCAAATCACAGGTTTACCTTCGTATCTTCCGCCATAGAAACGTCTTCAGGACAGAATATGACAATTTATGAATGAATCATCCATACCACTTATCCATCAGGGTCATGGTGGAAGCTGGAGCCAATCCCAGCTGAGTTTGGCCAAGAGGCGGGGTTCATCTTGAGGCGAGGTTAACACAAAGACAAACAGCCATTCACGCCTATGGGCAATTTCAAATAGCCAGTTGACCTAATCCGCATGTGGAGGAAACCAGAGCACCCAGAAGAAACCCATGCAGGAACGGGGAGAACATGCAAACTCTACACAGAAAGACCCCAATCAGCTGCAAGGTTTGAACACAGAACCTTCTTGCTGCGACGCGACAGTGCTAACCACTACACCACCTTGGAATGAATCGTACAATTTAACAATAAAAGCAGTTTATGTCGACCCTCACTCTGTGCTCAGTTCACGGACTGAATTGAATTCTACCGTCCTTATAAGTCGCTTTGGATAAAAGTGTAAACATAAATGGAAAAAAATGACTCATAGCAGAAGCTGAAAAGTGGAAATACTTAAACGTAACCACTTTAAAGTGATAAAGGACATGTTTATCCCTGAGTCAAGCACAGAACGCGAGAGAACAGGCAAGGAGGGAGGTGTTTGAAGAGTCCTGCTGAGCTGTAGAACGGCGCAGGGAGAGTGTATACTTTATTTATCAGCATCTAATTGCAGAAGGTAAAAGCGCATGCATTATCAAACCACACGGCTCAGATCTTTCCAAAACGAGTCCCTCTTGTTCAATCGTCTCTGTGATTTCCTATTAAGAGAAACCCTGCTCTGAGTGCATTCCCTTGAATCATCACACATACGGTACCACTAAAGTCCCACTCTGGATCTTCTCCAGATATGAGATCAGGAGAACAGGAACCTAGAGGATTCTGGGTAGGCGCAACAATATACAACCATTTTCGACAGAAGAAGTCTCGGGAAGTATAGTCTATCTCCTCTAATCTGTTTATACAAACAGCTTTGGAATGAGTTTGGCCACGGATTAGAAACTCCTGATGGATTTCTCTGGACCGTGGTGGGTATTGATGATGTCGTTGCTCTTGTTGTTGTTTGTCTGTCGTTTTGCTCTGCTGCTACAGTTCATCCATTTCCAGCTCCAGCAAGATGTATTTACTCTTCTCTTTGACAGGTAGTCTGGATATTAGACGGAGAGCTAAAATCTAAAATCTATCAGCAGCTGAACAACTAAGCTGTTAAGTTTGAGCATTGCATTATATCACGAGGTGTAATCGATGGCATAGTAAGGAAGATGTGTGGAAAACTGTTACATATACATTAAAGCAGATAGATAGGCAGCTGCATTCATGATTTTTTCATGAAGAGTTTCGATCCATAATGGCTGACTGGGTTGCCATGTTTCCGGGACTCATCTCATCTCATTATCTCTAGCCGCTTTATCCTGTTCTACAGGGTCGCAGGCAAGCTGGAGCCTATCCCAGCTGACTACGGGAGAAAGGCGGGGTACACCCTGGACAAGTCGCCAGGTCATCACAGGGCTGACACATAGACACAGACAACCATTCACACTCACATTCACACCTACGCTCAATTTAGAGTCACCAGTTAACCTAACCTGCATGTCTTTGGACTGTGGGGGAAACCGGAGCACCCGGAGGAAACCCACGCGGACACGGGGAGAACATGCAAACTCCATACAGAAAGGCCCTCGCCAGCCACGGGGCTCGAACCCAGACCTTCTTGCTGTGAGGCGACAGCGCTAACCACTACACCACCGTGCCGCCCTGTTTCCGGGACTATAAATCAAAAATCTGTTCAAACAACCAGGCTTGTAGTACTCCAGTCCAGGACTCAGACTCAAGTCTGACTTGTGCCCTAATTTTAAGGACTCCTGACTTGACTTGGACTTGAGCACTGATGACTTGGACTTGGACTCGGACTCGTGCATTAACTGCATTCGGACTCATAAATTGGAGACGAGGACTCAGATTTTTTTCTTTATTTTTTGTAACATGCCATAATAATTTGGCATAAGATATTTATATCTACATTAATTTTTATACTAATTTTGTGCAAGAGAATGCACAGTCACCTGTTCATACGTCATGTTCAGGAACAAACTAACATTAATGGTGCTAAAATGCCTGGAGAGACGCCCCTAGGATTGTCCACTTTGCTTATACAGACTTCTCGTGCAGTGGGAAAAAAATGCACTGCTATGTGTTCCATATGTAGAAGAACTATCGAGGAGACGACGGGGACAACCTCGAACTTCAATCGTCATTTGGTAAGACTCCAACCAGAGAAGGAAGTGACACGCTATGTTCATTGCTCTGTTGATAGTGGGGCTTGCTTGCTGAGCGATGAACTAGCTAGTGTTAACCCTTTCTCATGTTATTTGCCCTGTTGATAGTGGGCGGGGCTTGCGTCAGACTCAACTCGGATCAATAGTGGACTCGACTCGGACTTGACTCGAAATTTTCTTTAATGACTTGGACTTGAACACTGGGGACTCGAGACTGGACTCGGACTCGGACTCGAGGTTTAGTGACTCGACTACAACACTGCGAACAAAAAAATAAATAAATAAACGCACACACTTACAATTCTGTTGTCTGTCATTTTGTATTAATTGTACTTTGTTTGATTAGTCTACCTGCTTTGACTAATGAAGTCAATAATGCACATTGTTCATATTCATTAAACCTGTGACTGTATTTCATTTGATATTTGAGTTCTCACTCACTGCCAATGACGTATTACAGATGTTTCTGAAATATATCAGCCCAAACTGAGATCAAATCCAGGGGGCGTCACTCTGGGTAACCAATTGACATGCCTGTCACCGACAGGCTGCATGAATCTACAGTCTGGGCTAGAAAGAAACCAGCCCCAGCCTCACTTCTTATCCATACCAGTCTGCAGAGAGGTCCACAAGTGCCAGCGACTGGTGGTTTTCTCCGTCTACGCAGACGGTCTGCACTGGCTATCCGATCCCAGAAAAAATAAAAACTTGCCTTTTAATGTTCAAGCGATTTATATTGGCTCTGCTGCCCATAATTTACTGCAAATCCAATTATTCCACCACAAAATTGTCTTCAATTGTCAGAAGTGACGCCATACTTGTTGATTGATTCTCACACTCTGATTGGCTGAGCCGGACCACGAGACCACGCCATAGCGTATGTAGTTATGTTACAGAGCCAGGCAGCGTACGACGGACGGTAACTGAGAAAGCCAAGCACACAGACATCTGGAGAGAAATTTCATACATATTTTGCAAGTATTTTACAAGGAAATGGTTAGTAATTTATTAGCTGAGTATGCATCAGGAGCTACCAGAAGGCATGTAAACTTCAAAATTTTCTGAGGGGGGGTGAGCCATGTCCCCAGACCCCCCTAGCATTAGCATGTTTTTAGCAAATTCCAGAGCTGCCTACTACTTTTTTTAGCCGGCGACTTCAGATTTTATGGTGAACCCTGAGTCTGTGTGTTTTTCTTATGACTGTTGGCGATTCTGTTACGCTTCATTCCACAAAAATCCAAAATGAAATGTTATATTGATGCCTTTTCATCTTTGAAAGGCGATGAGTTAGTTTAGTGCTGCTAGCCTATTTATATCAGCCGTCCCTGACTTTTCTTTCATTGAAGGAAGACCAACAGACGTGAAGGACAAACCTAAAATGCAAATGCACTGTGTATATGCCCAGCAGGAGTTTTTCTTATTTTTTTATTATTAACTTGTTACTTACTCTCAGATCAAAGTGACCTGAATGGTTAATGGTTAGAGAAGCAGCTTTGGGACTAAAAGGTCGCTGGTTCAATTCCCTGGACCATCAGGAACGGTTGAAGTGCCCTTGAGCAAGGCACCTAACCCCTGACTCTGGGTATGTTGTACGTCACTTTGGATAAGAGCGTCTGCTAAATCCGAGTAATGTAATGACCATGATTGTTGTAAAACATCCATTTTTAGTAAACACCACAGTGTCAATTAGCTCCTTGGCTTCCACTCTGTCTGAGACTATGGTGAGTGTCAGACATCAGATGAAAGACTCATATGGCATCAGACTCATCAGGAGAGCCACGTGAACCCCCCTGCTGAACAACTCCTGCTCTGCCGTAGCTCAAAAAGACAAGGACAATGTGGACTAAAAGGTTCCTTTCGTCTGTTTCTTCTCACCTCCCCTCCTCACCCTCGTCAGAAACGGATTAGTATCCGCAGCTGTGACACATTCATATGCATAACTATTCATGCCGCACCTTCTATATTCAGACGCCGAGCAAGGCAGGGATATTTTGCGTATGAATTTCCAATAAGGTATTATACTGCTCTGAAAGGAATTTTGAAGATACCTCGGCTGACTTTCTTTTATTCAAAGGGACACAAAGGAAAGCATTTGAATGAGTCTAAATTTCCTGAGAGATGAGAGGCAGACGCACAAACATGTGCACACCTAGACTCGCCGCAACGTCTGGTATTCACCTTCAAGCACAAGCACACAGTACGATCGTAAGAGACATTAATCCTGCCTAAAACATGTGAATGCTGACCTTCTCAAAAAATCTGCCCAGCAACCCAAGCTTCCTGGATGAATGTGACATATTTAATTTTGGTGTACTGCCAAAGCCAGTGCTTTTTAAAATATACGTGAGTCAGAGATGTTATTCAAGCATTTCTATACGTCATACTGAGTCCATCGCAAATGCATGCTTGGTAGATTATTTTTGTGGTCATAAAGAACGCATATAAGGGTTTACTTAACCGAGACTAAAGAGCTTACTGAATGCTTAGGTTCATTCAAAAATAGTGCCGTCAGAGTCAAAATACAGAAAGGTAAATAATACTCGAGTAGAATCCAGAACCATGACTAACAGATGAGTAAGGAACAAGTGTAATAGGACGAGGAACAAGACTGCTTTGTCCTGGTCAGGGTCCAAGTCTATTTTGTACAATTAGATAGATAGATAGATAGATAGATAGATAGATAGATAGATAGACAGACAGACTTTATTTCAACAGGGTGGTCCATTCAGCACAGCTGGTATCCATAGGGGCCCTGCAAAACTATACTAATTTATAATTTCAAAATACAATATAAAACTATACTAATTTGCAATTTCAAGAATCTCATCTCATTATCTCTAGCCACTTTAACCTGTTCTACAGGGTCGCAGGCAAGCTGGAGCCTATCCCAGCTGACTACGGGCGAAAGGCGGGGTACACCCTGGACAAGTCGCCAGGTCATCACAGGGCTGACACATAGACACAGACAACCATTCACACTCACATTCACACCTACGCTCAATTTAGAGTCACCAGTTAACCTAACCTGCATGTCTTTGGACTGTGGGGGAAACCGGAGCACCCGGAGGAAACCCACGCGGACACGGGGAGAACATGCAAACTCCGCACAGAAAGGCCCTCGCCGGCCACGGGGCTCGAACCCGGACCTTCTTGCTGTGAGGCGACAGCGCTAACCACTACACCACCGTGCCGCCCTAATTAATCTAAAAATGTAATTAAAACTACCATTAAGGTCATAAGAGGAAAAAAATACAATGAAAATTATAAGAAAAAAGATATATGAGACTAACAAAAATATCATAATTATATCATCTACAGTGTCTTACAAAAGTATTCACCCCCCTTGGTGTTAGTCCTGTTTTGTTGCATTACAAGATGGAATTAAAATGAATTTGTTAGCACCGTTTGATTTACACAACATGCCTACAACTTTAAAGGTACAAATTGTTTTTTTTTGTTTGTTTGTTTATTTTGACACAAATAATAATTATGATAAAACAGAAATCTGGAGTGTGCATAGGTATTCACCCCCTTTCATATGAAATGCCTAAATAAGAGCTGGTCCAACCAATTCTCTTGATAAGTCACATAATTAGTTGATTAAGAGCCACCTATGTGCAGTCAAAGTGCCACATGATGTCTGTATAAATCAGCCTGTTCTGGAGGACCCTGACTCTACTACACTACTAAGCAAGCAACATGAGAACCAAGGAACCTCCAAACAGGTCAGATACAAAGTTGTGGAGAAGTATAGATCAGGGTTGGGTTATAAAAAATATCCCACAGTTTGAATATCCCACCGAGCACCATTAAATCTATCCATTATCTGTAGCTGCTTATCCTGTTCTACAGGGTCGCAAGCAAGCTGGATCCTATGCCAGCTGACTATGGGCGAAAGGCGGGGTTCACCCTGAAGAAGTCGCCAGGTCATCGCAAGGCTGACACATATTAAATCCATTAAATCCATTAAATCCATTATAGCAAAATGGAAAGAATGTGCCACCACTACAAACCTTTTCTTGAAATACAGCGGATATAAAAAGTGCACACATCCTGTTAAAATGATCGTTTTTTCTGATGTAAAAAAATGAGACCATGATAAATCATTTCAAAACTTTTCCCACCTTTAATGTGACCTATAACCTGTACAATTCAATTGAAGAACAAACAAATCTGTTCGGGGGGAAAAACATAAAAAATAAAAAACATACAATAAGCTGGTTGCATAAGTGTGCACACCCTTAAACTAACACTTTGTTGAAGCACCTTTTGATTTAATTACAGCATTCAGTCTTTTTGGGTTCACACCTGCCATCAATTAAAATGACTCTGATTAACCCCAAATAAAGTTCAGACGTTTACTCAGTTGCATCCTCCAGCAAAAGCCAGGGTTCACAGAGAGCTTACAAAGCATCAGAGGGATCTCATTGTTGAAAGGTATCAGTCAGGAGAAGGGGACAAAAACATTTCCACGGCATTAGATATACCATGGAGCACAGTGAAGACAGTCATCAAGAAGTGGAAAATGGGACAACAGTGACATTACAGAGAACTGGACGTCCCTCTGAAATTGATGAAAAGACGAGATGAAAACTGGTCAGAGAGGCTGCCGAGAGGCCTACAGCAACACTGAAGGAGCTGCAGGAATTTCTGGCAAGTACTGGGTGTGTACTACATGTGACAACAATCTCCCATATTCTCCATATGTCTGGACTATGAGGTAGGGTCAAAGAAAAACATCCAGGTCCGGATAAATTTTGCAAAATAAATACATCAACTCTCCAAACATTCAAAAGGTATGTTTGGTGCAAAACCAACACTGCGCATCACCAAAAGAACACCATACTCACGGTGAAGCATGGTGGTGGCAGCATCATGTTTTGGGGTTGTTTTTCTTCAGCTGGAACAGGGGCTTTAGTCAAGGTGGAGGGAATTATGAACAGTTCTAAATACCAGTCAGTTTTGGCCCAAAACCTTCAGGTGTCTGCTAGAAAGCTGAAGGTGAAGAGGAATTTCATCTTTCAGCACGACAATGACCCCAAAAAAAGTTTTGGAACGGCCCAGCCAGAGCCCAGACCTAAATCCAATTGAAAATCTGTGGGGTCACCTGAAACGGGCTGTGCACAAGACACGCCCTCGCAATCTGACAGATTTGAAGCGCTTTTGCAAGGAAGAGTAGACAAATATTGCCAAGTCTGGACGTGGCAGGCTGATAGACTCCGACCCAAAAAGACTGAATGTTGTAATTAAATCAAAAGGTGCTTCAACAAAGTATTAGTTTAAGGGTGTGCACACTTATACAACCAGCTTATTGTACATTTTTTATTTTTGATGTTTTTCCCCTGAATAGATTTGTTTGTTTTTCAATTTAATTTGTATGGGTCATAGGTCACATTAAAGGTGGGAAAAGTTTTGAAATTATTTATCATGGTCTCTTTTTTTTTTTTTACATCAGAAAAGCCTATCAGTTTAATGGGGTGTGTACACTTTTTATATCCACTGTCTTTCAATGAAGATCCATGTGCAATGCTGTCCAGTGCAGGGGTGTCGCTGAAGGAGAACTCAATCATGACAACTGGTATTGCACTAGACTAGTCATATGGAATTTGTCTCCTTGCTGGTCTCTATTAGCATCTCGTGACTGGTCAAATGCTAATTATACAGATGCTCATGGTCTAGAGACCATCAAAATGGTCTCACAAGAGGAGTGTTCCAATTACAGCCAACGTACAGTGGTCGGTACAATAGCCGCTGTTTGAAAAGGGCACTGAGATGTCGCCAATCGAGTGAGTCAAGCTTTAAATAGGTTTTTCCTCCCATTGTCCCCCCATATCTTTCTGCTTCTATTGCTCCTGAGTCTAGCCATTTTTCCACCCCCTACCCCACCTTCCTGAGATTCGCTAATGAAATCTGAAGAGGCTTGGCGAGCAGACACAAACAGTATTAGAGCGAAGATGGAGGAACTGAGATGAGAAAGCAGGAGGCAACACTCGACCCAAAATAACACCAGACTCTCCGGTGCATGTATATCGCCTCCTGCCGAGCTTATTAACAGTATACTCATGGTAATGTATCTCAATCAGGGCCAAGCGCAGGGACAGCAGGGGCCATCTCAGACGCCAAACTTAAATTCGAAAAACGAGCCTCTTGTGGCTTCTTTATTTAAGCTGTTCCGATAGTCGTGATTCATATGAAGAGGACAAGCTATTAATTAGACCTGCCTTTCATTAGTTAAAAGCTTGGTTTCACTATGGACGACCAGTTGAAATTGTACCCTGAGGTGTCTTTCTTCTCACTGCAGATCTTTATTACGTCTCACCTTCCTTTTATCTCTCTTTATCTGTCCAGCACATCATTACTGTCTACTCTCTGTTTCCTGTTAGATTAACCCCTCTGGTTTGACCCATGCTGTTAGAGTCCCATCTTTATCTTCTGCTTCTTATCCCTGCAGATCAGATACCGAAGGTCATCGACAGTGTGTTTATTTTTCAAGAGGGAGACTCCAGTGCAAGCACAACCTACGACGCCATTGTGGTCGAACAGTGGACCATCATTAACGTGAGTGAGCTCTTTTGGTGTTCCATACTGCCATATACGTCCAGAAGAACATGTTGAGGAAAACAAGATGCCTTTTTATGGCAACAATTATCCAAGGGGTGACATTAAGTTTACTCAGCTGCATGGTTAACATTTCGCAGAGTTGAATTCTCTCCCACGCTGCCCATTTGGAAGTAGACCAGAAACATACTGTGGACTGTGTCTACCTGCTTTTATGCAATGAATAAAAAGAAATCTAGTATCCAAAAAGTATGCATAATATTATTTTTTTAAACAAAAGTTCCGATATTTTCATGGAAAAGTTGTTTTACAGATAAAGAGAAGATTTGAAGATTTGATAAAAGGTGGTGGAAGCAAATTAGGTGATTTTTGATGCAATGCAGCAAGCGTCTCTTCCAGTCTTGTGGCTCCATATGAAAATATTTAATACTTCAATATTTATTGCTACCCACTGCGCCGCCACGATACTCTTAGAAAATGATTCTCGAATAGTTCTCTGGGTGAAAAATGGTTCCAATATGGAGCCATTTCTGATCAAACAAATCTTCTATTGTAGGGTTGGACATATGGTCGAACCAGTGGCGAACCGTTACTATTAGAGCTGGGACTTCAGTTCAGCCAAAACTTAGCCAGACACCAAAAAAGCAACAGGGCAAAGGATTTTGCAAGGAATTAGCGGCAGTGTGCCAAGTAATTGTGAATGTTGATTTAAAAAGTAACAAAGTAAATTGCACAGGGAAATGAATACTTATGTATGAGTGAAAAATACTGTCGCGAGCTTGTGTGGAAGAAGAATCTGGACACAGAAATCTTAGTTTCTCAGTCGTTAGCTTGTGCTACTTGTTCTCGATAGCACTGGCTTGATCAATTTATTAATTAGCATTTGCTAACACTACTCATGAACGCTACACTGGCTGGAAGGTGACTTCACTGCTGTGCCGACTCGCGGTTAAAGTGTACCGGTACTGGTCATGCTGACAACATTAATCGTGCTTTATGTATTACTGATAGACAAAAGACACACATTCAGTCAAAAAAAAAACACCGTAAAAGCACTTTTGTGGGCAATTTTATTCCATGAATTACTCCCAGAGGCAGAACCATGGGGAGCAGCCATTGCCGGCCACAAGTGGCATACAGTCGTTGATTCTGGGTTATCGGGTGCGAGTAAACAAGCAGTGTTCTGTGTTCAAGATTCCCAGTTCCCAGTCAAGTAACTTCAGAACACGTTGAATAAAGATAGATCTAATACTTGTAATGGATCTTTATTTTATGGCACATATCTATTATTTCATAGCATTATGTACAAGTAGATTTGATTGTACTTTGGGGTCGAGAGCGTCGCCAGCGAAGCTCGACAGGTTTAGAATGAGTAGGTCATGTATTGAGATAAATATCTTCGAGTTTTTCATCATACAAGCATGATGAATATATTGACAGAAACTTTATACTTTACACTTTCCTATGTGCCCACTGCCAAATAATATTAGACATTTTAAATTGCCTAAATTAGATGAAACATAAAACTTGTCACCTTAAGCTGGGCATACACTGTGCGATTTTTTTCAATCGCGGGGGTAAACAGCACGCAGCTTACGATTCCTGTTCTCACACTATACGATCTGATGCTCGGATGCGATGCTCGGATCCGATGCTAAGGATTTCAAACAGGTCTGATTTTCATCCGATCGATCGGGAGGAGGTCGTGAGGTGTTAATCGCTTGTCGTTACCCCATGTATACTACACGATCCGAGACGCACGATTGAGCCAAAACTCGGCCCGATCTCCAAAATAGTCGCACGAGTGAAAATCGTGTCAAAATCGGGCAAAAAATCGCACAATGTATGCCCAGCTTTACTCTGTCACACCGGAGTCAGAGGGCTGAGTGCACACTTCTGCATTCATAAAAGACTAGTAACATGGGAACAGCATGATAATCGCTTTCACTCTTTCAGTTTCGATTGGTTTCTCTTTCACCATGGGAATGCCTACCGTAAACAGGATAAAATCTGTCTGAAGCCTAGGTCACAACCGGCCGTACGTGCTCCTACGGCCGGTCTACGTGCAAAATCGCAAGAAACACACGGACGGCACGCGTGTGACTTGCTGATTTTCGAGCCGTAAACTGGCCGCAGACCGGCCGCAGAGGTTCTTTGTCATGTCAAACAAACTCTACGGGCGCTTACATTTTTTTTCAGGTTGCAAGACAAACTTACGGCCAACATGCATCTTTCTCCACAAACAAAAAAACCGCAGCGATTTGGGAAACGCCAAAAATCGCACAGCCAAAAAATCGTACATCCGGTTGTGATCTAGGCTTGACGTAGGTCAGGCATTTTGGAGGTAAAACTTGTTGTGAGATGGCACGCGGATTTTATGCGCTTTGGATGATTCAGAACAGCGATTCAATTTATGATTCAGGACAGCAATTCAATTTCAGGACAGCAAATCAATTCATGATCCAGGACAGTGATTTGGTTCAAGCTTGAGAACTGCGATCCTGATGATGAACAGTGCCTTTTTTTTTTTTTTACTTCGACTCGATCCAGCCAAAGATCAGCTCGACGAAGTGTAAATATTTCTTCTATTTCTAGTAATGTGTTATCTTAGACTGGCGTTTGCAACAAAGGGTCAGTGACCAGTCCACTGCAGCTCAGCCAATTGGACAAACCAACAACTGTGCGTCACTACCGGTGCCAGAACAGCCCATGAAGGAGGCAACATGTCACTGGCCATGCCTGACTGGCAGATCAGTGACTTAAAATTCGCGTGTACTTGACAAGAGCTTATGATGAATGTTACATGCCGGAACCACTGGTATCATACGTGATTTTTTGAAATGGCTAGTAATTAAAATTCACTACAGGTACCCTTTACCGGCTAGTGGCCTAGTGGTAGCGTGTCCACCTCACCACGATCACGGGAGATCGTGAGTTCTATTCACGGTTGGGTCATACCAAAGACCATCATAAAAATGGTACCTACTACCATCTGGCAAGGCATGCTGCAATACAGATGCGAGTGGGGAGTTCAACTCTCGTGGGTACCAGAGGACTAGCCCCCCACTGTAACCCTAGCTATGTAATAGGTGAGAGGCCGAGGGCTGTGGAAACGGAGATTGGCACCGTCCGATGCGCCACACAGCGTGGGAAGGACTTTAACTTAACAGGTACCCTTTAAGCTTGCATTGGCCTTCAAGCAGGCCTAGGGTGATACGTTTTTGGTCCATCTCAATATAAATCAAAATCTGATTGGTTAATTCATCTGTCACATCCCACATAAACATACACTGCCATGATCTTCTGTCCCGGCAATGAAGTCCTAACCAATGAGTGAGCAGCTCTAAACTCTTCTCAGCCTGGAGACAACAAACAAATCTCATTGGATAACTCTAACGTTTTCAGGACAGTAACCTTTTCATTTCTGGAGCAAATTTGATAGAAAATGAGGCAAAATTAGAAAAGAATAATTATAATGAAATTACAAAAGAAATTAAAGAATGAAAAAATTAAATGCAACATTTGAAATGTTGATATGTTTGAGCCTTCTCCTAGACACCTAGAAGGCCCTGATGGTTCGCCTCTGGGTAGAACCTTTCAGGGTTAATCATAGGTTGAAATTGTCCTAATATGGTTGGAGGAATGGTTGGAGGAATTCCACACTACTACTGTACTTATCAGTGGGTTGCCAGTCCATGTTTTAGGTGTAACTCATCACTGAGTTTTCGGATGACTCCCATATGTGCACGTTTGCACATTGGAGATTAGTCAGTCAGTGAAAATTCCTCTTCTAGGCATGCCAATTTGGCGCTCTGGCAAAAATATAAGAACTGTCCCTCAACTCCTGACTGTAATTAGCACCTGCACTCCCGTATGAATTATATTGTTGTGTCTGGTTTATCACACCAGTGTCTTGTTTTTGTAACCCTCGACTCTGTTTATATCTAGGTAGTCTAGGTCTTTGGCTTGTCTTTGTAGCTAAAAGCATAACCTTATGCTCATACAAATAGGTCAAAGTCTAAAAATGCTATCAAGTTAAAACCCTGTAAACAAAAGCAATACATTTTGATGGGTTTGGGGTTATTTTTCATGTGCATTTAAATGTTTTTTGAAGAGATAGTGTCTTTAGTCTTGATTTAAAGACAGCCAGGTGAAGTTCTTTCCACCACCTGGGTCCAGGGCAGAGAAACTTCTTGATGCATGTCTTCTTTATACCGTATCTTGAGTGATGGTGCTAGAGGCTCGAACGTGGATGTGGTACAAAGCAGGAAGTTTATCTCCCCATTGACTGTTTCGACTCGGATCTGCTTATGTCATTTGTATCTATCTGTGCCTTGCACTGCCTTCCCTTCAAGCATGCACATCTTTTCATTCAGAAATATGATTGGTTTGAATGTGCTTGAGAGCCTGAACTCCTTCCCAACAAAAAGCAAAGAAGGATAAACATGGAGGAGAAGGTAAATGGGATTTCTGGTCAGCTCCACCTGTTGAGTGGCACTAATGTCGCTCAGATTTGAGCCTCAGACATGTTTTGTTCCCATGAGCTGCCGTGCTGGGTTTCCATCGTGCCGGCTCATTCCAAAGCGGTCACACTCGGATTGGTTTGTGATGCACTATGTGTGTGTGTTGTCAGTATTGTTGTGTTTTCTGATGCTATCACAGTAATCGAGTTTTGAGCTTCTTCAGCCTGTGGCTCTCCCTGCCCTTCTTATTCACACAATCAGTCCATCTTTCACACACTTTCTCTCTATCCCTTCTCATACTGCATGCATTGAGCCATGACCTGTTTTGTTCACAAGCTAACGAAAAAAAAAAACACGACTGATATTAGGTTGACATTTCTATCCATCATGATATGATTTAGCGACTGGGATTTTCTTTACAGGATGCCAGAATACTGATGTTGATTGTTCCCAGATTAGCAGCATGATGAATTGTTCCGACAGGCCTATCAAAGATAGAAAATGCTGATCATTTGGGGTCATGTGACAAAGGAAACGCACATTGACACACTTTATATAAGTCCGTTTCCTGTTTTGACATCTTTATTTCCATTTCAAATGTCACCCACTGCCCTTGATGAAGCAATGTACTTCTAACAAGAGAGTCACTGGAAATGCAAGAGTGTTTGGCTGGCGTTGAACGGAACGGTGCAAAAGTGAGTCATGCCATGTACCGTACAACGCAATTCAAATCGAGTGCAGACCCTATTCTTGCGCCTTGAAGAAAATCAATAGACAAAGCAACATCAGACATGTAATGCGATGAAGACCCAGGTTTATCACAGCATGGCCAGCTTTTTCCTCTCCACAATTCCCACAAGGACTAATCCTCTTTGCCAGTGTAGTTATTAGTTTTTCTCCACTGAAAAAGGGCCCATTTTAATATCATTTTATTAGACCCCAGACGGACATCCACTGTTTCTGAAGCAACATTTCGAAAACACACTTGGTGATTTCAAATCTGTCCGAAGACCAAACTACTTTCCTGTAAAACTGGTTGGCAAAGTACTGATCGGTGGTACAGCTCTGTGCTGAAAGTGTGATGGGAATTCTTACATGTGTCAGCCCTGACATTTTGCAGCTGCAGAACTTGAAGAAGTGTTGAAAGGATGGTACTGTTTTTAGAGCGCAATTACCACTTAGGGCTCCAGTCCTCTTTCGCAGATATTGCAACGTTTATCACACAAAATGACAATATGTATGTACCCTGTTTCCAGAAAATTCCACTAATAAACACAGCAGGAACAGAGCCTGGAGATATGTTTGGATGAAATGCGTCGACGCTTCAAAATGATCCGTCTGCCCAAGGCTACATTCTCAAAATTCAATCTCCCAAGAAAAAACAGGCTGATTTCATATCTTTTGAAATGACTTGCATGTTTATGGAGAGATCTAATGCTTGGTTAAAGTTTCCTGTGGTTCTCTTGATTCTTCAGCATGCCTCACTGGGCATTTAGCGTAGGTGTTTCGCGATGAAATTTAATGCACCCTTTTCTATCTGTGGGTCATTGTGTATAATTTGATTCCTGGCAAGTCAAATGTTTTATTTATTTATTTTTTTACTTTTAATTGGCATTCATCTGCAGTGCCTTGCAAAAGTATTCATCCCTCGTGGTGTTTGTCCTGTTTTGTCGCATTACAAGATGGAATTACAATGGATTTTTGGAAGGTTGGCACCATTTGATTTACACAACATGTCTACCACTTTAAAGGTGAAAATTGTCATTTGATTGTGACACAAACAATAATTAAGATGAAAAAACAGAAATCTGGAGTGTGCATAAGTATTTACCCCCTTCTCGTATGAAACCCCTAAATAAGAGCTGGTCCAACCGATTCACTTAAGTCACATAATTAGTTGATTAAGATCCACCTGTGTGCAATCAAAGTGTCACATGATCTGTCACATGATGTCTGTATAAATCAACCTGTTCTGGAAGGACCCTGACTCTGCAACACTACTAAGCAAGCAACATGAAAACCAAGGAGCCTCCAAACAGGTCAGAGACAAAGTTGTGGAGAAGTATAGATCAGGGTTGGGTTATAAAAAGTATCCCAAAGTTTGAATATCCCAGGGAGCACCATTAAATCCATTATAGCAAAATGGAAAGAATATGTCACCACTACAAACCTGACAAGAGAAAGCCACCCACCACAACTCACAGACCGGGCAAGGAGGGCATTAATCAGAGATGCAACAAAGACACCAAAGATAACACTGAAGGAGGTGCAAAGATCCACAGCAGAGATGGGAGTATCTGTCCATAGGACCACTTTAAACCATACAGTGGTGCTTGAAAGTGTGTGAACCCTTTAGAATTTTCTGTATTTCTGCATAAATATGACCTAAAACATCATCAGATTTTCACACAAGTCCTAAAAGTAGATAAAGAGAACCCAGTTAAACAAATGAGACAAAAATATTATACTCGGTCATTTATTTATTACTTGTACTTGTACTTAAGGCTTTAGCTCGTCTTTAAACAGCTGTCGCCTGTCCCAAAGATGAAACAATTTGTCTCCAATGTTGCCTATCGCTAGCTAATTCACAAATGATGGATGTTTGTTCTCGATACCACCTAGCAGCTCCATATCTTCTTTCCATCGCTTCAAGGTCTTCGGCGATAACTTTATTCCATGTCTTCTTTGGCGCGTTTCTTGTGCATCTCCATTCATTTGGTCTCTTACTTCTCCAAGTCTCTTTGCAGAATGCACCATCTTCCATACGTGCCACATGTCCTAGCCATCACAATCTATTTTTTTCTGATTATCACTTCAATGTTTGGCTGGTTGCAGCACATTTCTTGGATGTTCACATTTCTGATGTGAGATCGTAAGCTGATGCCGGCTATGGATCTCAGACATGCCATTTGAAAGACCTCAAGTCGTTGCGCATCAGCTTTTGTCATACACCACGTTTCTGAGGCATAAAGAAGGGTTGGCAGAACAGCTGCTTTATAGACTTTCATTGTTGTGGCAATAGAAATGTTGTTTCTTGACCAGAGTCCTTTCCCCAGACAACCAAACACTGCAGATGCTTTTGCAATTCGATTGGTGATATCCTCAGTCGGTGTTATTTGAGTGGCTGATATGACAGATCCCAGGTAAGTGAATGTTTCAACAACTTCAATTTCTTCATCATACATGGTTAAAGATGGATTTTCTAAATGAATCGACATCGCTTTGGTTTTGCTAGGTTTAATTCTGAGACCTAATTTCTCGGCGTGGTGGCATATTCTGTTAAGAAGAAGTTGAGTGGTTCTTTCATCTGGCTGTATTATGGCAATGTCGTCGGCATAATCAAAATCTGAGGCAACCAAATTTTCAGCAACTATTACACCATCATCTTCTTGAATCGACTTGAACATGATGTAGTCCAGCACAAGATTAAAAATCATTGGTGATATGATATCGCCTTGCCGCACACCAGAGGATATAACAAAGGGGGCAGAGGTACCATCTTCAGTTCGGACAACAGAGGATGCATCAGTGTACATGCTGGTCAGAATTTCAATGATATGTGTTGGTATACCAGCTCTTCTGAGGACTTTCCACATCGAACCCCTATGTACACTATCAAATGCAGCAGCAAAATCAATGAAGGTGATGATCGTTGATTTTCCATGTCTCAATCTCAGAACCATACTACTCCTCTGCAGAACCCCTTAACCCCCAGAACCCCTTTTGACATTTATTTATTGAGGAAAATGATCCAATATTGCATATCTGTGAGTGGCAAAAGTATGTAAACCTTTGCTTTCAGTATCTGGTGTGACCCCTTTGTGCAGCAATAACTGCAACTAAACATTTCCGGTAACTGTTGATCAGTCCTGCACACCGGCTTGGAGGAATTTTAGCCCGTTCCTCCGTACAGAACAGCTTCAACTCTGGGATGTTGGTGGGTTTCCTCACATGAACTGCTCGCTTCAGGTCCTTCCACATCATTTCGATTGGATTAAGGTCAGGACTTTGACTTGGCCATTCCAAAACATTAACTGTATTCTTCTTTAACCATTCTTTGGTAGAATTACTTGTGTGCTTAGGGTCGTTGTCTTGCTGCATGATCCACCTTCTCTTGAGATTCAGTTCATGGACAGATGTCCTGACATTTTCCTTTAGAATTCGCTGGTATAATTCAGAATTCATTGTTCCATCAATGATGGCAAGCCGTCCTGGCCCAGATGCAGCAAAACAGGTCCAAACCATGATACTACCACCACCATGTTTCACAGATGGTATAAGGTTCTTATGCTGGAATGCAGTGTTTTCCTTTCTCCAAACATAACGCTTCTCATTTCAACCTAAAAGTTCTATTTTGGTCTCATCTGTCCACAAATCATTTTTCCAGTAGCCTTCTGGCTTGTCCACGTGATCTTTAGCAAACTGCAGATGAGCAGCAATGTTCTTTTTGGAGAGCAGTGGCTTTCTCCTTGCAACCCTGCCATGAACACCATTGTTGTTCAGTGTTCTCCTGATGGTGGACTCATGAACATTAGCCAATGTGAGAGAGGCCTTTAGTTGCTTAGAAGTTACCCTGGGGTCCTTTGTGACCTCGCCGACTATTACACGCCTTGCTCTTGGAGTGATCTTTGGTGGTCGACCACTCCTAGGGAGGGTAACAATGGTCTTGAATTTCCTCCATTTTTACACAATCTGTCTGACTGTGGATTGGTGGAGTCCAAACTCTTTAGAGATGGTTTTGTAACCTTTTCCAGCCTGATGAGCATCAACAATGCTTTTTCTGTGGTCCTCAGAAATCTCCTTTGTTCATGCCATGATATACTTCCACAAACATGCGTTGTGAAGATCAGACTTTGATAGATTCCTGTTCTTTAAATAAAACAGGGTGCCCACTCACACCTGATTGTCATCCCATTGACTGAAAACACCTGACTCTAATTTCACCTTCAAATTAACTGCTAATCCTAGACGTTCACATACTTTTGCCACTCACAGATATGTAATATTGGATCATTTTCCTCAATAAATAAATGACCGAGTATAATATTTCTGTCTCATTTGTTTAACTGGGTTCTCTTTATCTACTTTTAGGACTTGTGTAAAAATCTGATGATGTTTTAGGTCATATTTATGCAGAAATATAGAAAATTCCAAAGGGTTCACAAACTTTCAAGCACCACTGTACACTCCACAGAGCGAGGCTTTATGGAAGAGTGACCAGAAAAAAAGCCATTGCTTAAGAAAACACATTTAGAGTTTGCCCAACAGCATGTGGCAGACTCCCCAAACACATGGAAGAAGATTCTCTGGTCAGATGAGACTAAAATTAAACTTTTTGGCCTTCATGGAAAGCACCATGTGTGGCACAAACCCAACACCCTGAGAACACCATTCCTACAGTGAAGCATGGTGGTGGCAGCATCATGTTGTTGGGATGTTTTTCATCTGCAGGGACAGGAAAGCTGGTCAGGACTGAAGGATAGACGGATGGCACTAAATACAGGGCAATTCTCGAGGAAAACCTCTTTGAGTCAGCCAGACGTTTGAGACTGGGATGAAGGTTCATGTTCCAGCAGGACAATGATCCTAAACATACTGCTAAAGCTACACTGGGGTGATTTCAAGGAAAACATTTAAATGTCTTGGAATGGCCTAGTCAAAGCCCAGACCTCAATCCAATTGAGAATCTGTGGCATAACTTGAAGATTGCTGTACACCAACGCAACCCATCTAACTTGAAGGAGTTGGAGTAGTTTTGCCTTGAGGAATGGGCAAAAATCCCAATGGCTCGATGTGCTAAGCTAATAGAGACATACCCCAAGAGACTTGCAGCTGTAATTGCAGCAAAAGGTGGCTCTACAAAGTATTGACTTTGGGGGGGTGAATACCTATGCACACTCCAGATTTCTGGGGGGGCGGGTTCATCTTAATTATTGTTTGTGTCACAATAAAACAACAATTTTCACCTTTAAAGTGGTCGGCATGTTGTGTAAATCAAATGGTGCTAATCCCCCCAAAATCCATTTTAATTCCAGATTGTAATGTAACAAACACCAAGGGGGATGAATACTTTTGCAAGACACTGTATATAGCTTATATACTATACATTGGAAACAAATGGCGTTTCCCGAAGGCCATGATGCAATGCAGAGCAATATATTGGTATATTACACAAGCCTGCATTCTCATTCTCATTATCTCTAGCCGCTTTATCCTTCTACAGGGTCGCAGGCAAGCTGGAGCCTATCCCAGCTGACTACGGGCGAAAGGCGGGGTACACCCTGGACAAGTCGCCAGGTCATCACAGGGCTGACACATAGACACAGACAACCATTCACACTCACATTCACACCTACGCTCAATTTAGAGTCACCAGTTAACCTAACCTGCATGTCTTTGGACTGTGGGGGAAACCAGAGCACCCGGAGGAAACCCACGCGGACACGGGGAGAACATGCAAACTCCGCACAGAAAGGCCCTCGCCGGCCCCGGGGCTCAAACCCAGGACCTTCTTGCTGTGAGGTGACAGCGCTAACCACTACACCACCGTGCCGCCCCACAAGCCTGCATAAAGTACAGATATACAACAGTGTGAGATGAGTGCAAACAATACAATAAATACACAGGGCATCCCACGTAAACTAAACAGGACAACAGAACAGTGTTAATTAGCAAAAACCATTGCAACAACTGTCTGTAATCTATTGATTGTAACAGCAATCGACTGTGGCAGTGGCAATAAAAGAGTAATAATAGTAAGTGAGAGCCATAATGATAGCGTCCAATAGCAGTGTTATAAATTGCAGGTGTGGAGTGATGGATGTGCCGCGGTAGCTGTTGGGAGGTTTGATTAGTCCAGGTGACCACTGGGAGGAAACAGTGAGTTGATTATTGTGACTGCCATAAAAAGTCCATGAAGGGTGTAGAAGGGGGTCGTCTACAACATTCGTGGCCTGGCTGATGTTGGGTTTGTTGGAGTTGTTTACACTGGGTAGAGAAGGTTCTTCAAATGTTCCTCAAAGTTTTTTTGGACAGTTAAGCCTTTTCTGAAAAGGAAATCTTCTATTGGAGGATTCCACAAAAAACCTTTTAATGTGGCGCGCAAGTGGAAGGCTGTGACTTAAAAACCTGGAATTATCATAGAGCCATTAGGTGCTTTTGGACCACATAGTTCTCGGGACTTTTTGAGAGGAACTACTCACTGGGGAGCCCCCCTGACAAGTGCATACCTTGAAGGGTTGTTGCCAGTGTGGTGTTAGCAGGAAATGCTAGCAAAGATTTTATATTATGCTTAGACATGTCAAAATAAGGCGGTGTAGTGGTTAGCACTGTCACCTCACAGCAAGAAGGTTCTGGGTTCAAGCCCAGTGGCTGACGGTGGCCTTTCTGTGTGGAGTTCATACGTTCTCCCCATGTCTGTGTGGGTTTCCTCTGGGTGCTCTGGTTTCCCCCTGTGACGGCCCTAGCGGGCTACTTGTAATTGTTTTCAGTTTTTACTACAGGTATTGCATCTGTGGGCGTGTCTTCTTAACATCTAATTGGTAGCACCGGCGCGCAGTGAGGCCTTCCTATAAGTAGCGCCTCGCTGACATTCCCAGGGGAGAGGCTCCTTTCTTTTTGGCTCGGTTTCTAACTTCCAGGCGGCTGCTCTTTTTCTTTTCTCTTTATTATTTGTAATAGATAACATGCACTTCCCATACTGCTAACATTCAATACTTGTTTATATTACGCTACTGGCCATTGATGATCTTTCACAAACCATTTAGTCTAGTTTTGTTGTATCTATTTTTGCTGTTTAAATAAATGTAATTAATTGTGCGCACGTCTCTGTCCTCCTTTATTGCCAAGGTGTCCCCTAGGCTTTGACAATATGGGGGCTTGTCTAAACAGCCGTAATTTCGTTGATTCGTTTTTTTGGTTGTTTTTTTTTTTTTTTGCAGTATGCCTGAATTGCCATTGAGTATTCTGTTTTATTTGTGTGGCTGACTGCTCGCTCCTTTTGCGTCTGTAGCAGTCTGCTTTTTGTGAGGGCGTAGGGCGTGCGTTGCACTTAGTTTGGTTATGGTTTTTGTTTGTTTGTTTGTTTGTTTGTTTGTTTGTTTTGTATACTAATTGTGGGACCCTCGTGTAATACCATCGGTTAATCTAGGCCCTTTTTCTGTTCATGTTTGGCTTATGAGTATCTTCCCTGGTAGGTATAGGAGACGCCTTTGGGGGTCTCATTTATTGTTTTGACCTGTGATGGTCGAACGGGGAAGGTAGGTAGAGCGATTTGTCTCGGGAGCACGTCCGGAGATTCGAGAGGCTGCAGTTTTGGAGTGTCTCGTTCTCCTGGTTTCAGGTGCGTAACAACCCCCTACCGGTACCTGTCGAAGACTAGGGTCTACGTAGGTTAGTTAAACTTTTTTTTTTTCGTAGCTATAATAGATGTGGTTGTATACTCATGGGTCTAATTTTGAACAGTGGGCGTAATTTGGGTGTCCGGGGGATTCTTAGTTTTTTTTTATTATTATTATTGGGTAGAATTTGTTTGGGGCGTTATTAGTGATCATGTCAGAAATTGACATTTTTGTCGCCACTCCCACTCGGGAGGTGTTTGATGCTTTTACTAAGGACCAGCTGATTCTCCTAGCTGAGTACTATGAAGTACCCTTGAGCAGTTATGATAAAAGGAGTAAGCCGGTGGTGAAAACACTTGTTTACGAGGAACTGGTGAAAAGAGAAATTTTGCCTCCAGTTCCCTTTGATGAATTAGCTTCCAGTGCCCTAACATTCGAACAGCAGAAAGAACTCTTGTTGCTCCAGCTTGATAATAGCAAGCAACATCTGAAGAAGCAAGAGTTTCTCGCTGAAAAAGGCAGGTTGGAACGCGATATCGAGCTGGGGAAACAAGAACTTGAGCGGGAGAGATTGGCGCTTGAACGTATGCGTCTAGGTTTAATTGAAGAGGGTAAAATCGAGTCTGTCGTGAGTAATTCCGACATTACGAAAAACATTCGACTTTTGCCTAAATTTGATGAGTCCGACATTGATACGTTTTTCAATCTCTTCGAGCGAGTGGCTGATCTGTATAATTGGAAGGATGCGACGCGCTGTTTACTGTTGCAATGTACTTTAAGCGGTCGAGCAGCACAGGTTTATTCAGCACTTGGCGCTCCTGAGAACCGTACGTACTCTTGTGTTAAAGAAGCGGTGTTGAAAGCGTATGAGTTGGTGCCGGAGGCATATCGCCAAAAATTCCGGGGTATGCGTAAACAATCCAGTCAAAGTTATGTGGAATTCGCAGATGAGTTGTCCATTCAGTTTAAGCGTTGGTGTACGGCCACGGAGGTTGAATCCCAGGAAGATTTGTCCAATCTGATCCTGGTTGAACAATTTTAAAAATTGTCTTCCCGAAGACATTGCAACTTATGTAAGCGAACATCAGGTTGCAACTGTGTCTGAAGCCGCCGTTTGGGCCGACGATTATGCGCTGATCCTGATTAAGGCCCTGTTTACATTATTTCGAATCAGCGGATCATCAGATTAACATTTTTAAAACGATTTGCGTACACACACAAAATTTCTGTGCCCGCAACAAAACCGTTCCCCGTGCACACAGCAACGCCAATACACGGATACGCTAATCACATGACTAATTAGACGGCACGTCACATGATCCCAGTGCATATCGGGCATGCGCAAGTCACTCAGCACTTGCAAGTGGAAGGATGTCGTTGTAAAAAATGAAGTATGCCAGTCTGTTATTGGCGGTACTGGTACTACAATGACGCCTTTTTTTACACCATGTATGGCCTTCGTGTTTATGCTAGAAGGATCTAACAGTGTTCGGTACACTCTTCACCTCGCAGAACGGCCGTTTTTTGCGATTACAACAAGACTATTTAGTGCTACAGTAACCAATACACTTCCTGTATTGCTCATTCACTTAATGACTTCCTCAACACACTTCCTGTATTGCCCATTCACATGACCAACGTGGCATGACCAACGCCAGCGAATCAGGAAGGTGGATGTCACAGTGACGTTGTCCAATGATGACGTCAGCTAGAGCTCAGCACTGCGTATCCTCGTTCCTCAATGTTTACACAGCACCGGATCAGATACATACTGGGTTGAATACGTGGGCCCTGGCGGATTCAAGCTGTTCCGCCTGTGGAGTCGTTTTCCGGCGTTTTAATGTGCACGGACAGTGCATCTGCAACAAAAACGATACAGATACGGTCTAATGTAAACACCACCTAAGTTTCGGCACGCGCCAACAATCCGCAGTGACCGCACGTACAGGGGTCGCCAAGTTCTGTATACAGTTGCCACTTCGCCCATTAACCCTCGCTCTGGGTGTCCTTCGATCACCGGGGACCCCTTTAGAACCTGTAATTATTGTCTTGGAGTGGGGCATTGGAAATTTGAGTGTGAGAAGTTGAAACAGAAAAATGGAAACAGATTTAGATACAGCAAACCAGCCAGGGATGTAGTTCATCCTTCTGTGCTGGCGGTATCTACGTCTGGTCCACTTGGTTATAAACTTGGAAATAATTTCGAATCTAGTTTCGCTCCTTTTATTTCATCTGGCTCTGTGTCACTAACTTCTAATGGTAAAAAGATGCCGATTAAAATATTAAGGGATACTGGTTCTGTTGAGTCTTTTATTTTGCAATCGGTATTACCGTTTTCGTCCAAATCTGATTCTGGCCAATCTGTCTATGTACGTGGTATTGATATGAATGTGGTGTCTGTACCGTTACATAAAGTGTCCTCAGGTTTAATCAATGGAGAAGTGTTGGTGGGAGTGCGGCCTGCGCTTCCACTATATGGTGTTTCAATGCTTTTGGGAAATGGTTTGGCCAAATCTTTGGTGTGGGCGGAGAGTTCGCCTCCTGAAGGTGAGTTTGCTTGGGAACCTAATCTACTGCCTTTTTGCGACGAGGAGCAGATTCCCTGTGAGTCACCAGTGTCGGTTGTAACGCGGGCTGCGGAGCGCGCTGCGGCCCAGGCAGCAAGTGACAGTTCTGTGCTGTCACTATTAACTGGCTTGCCCAATTCCATCTTGCGTAAGCAGTTAATGGACGCACAGACAGCAGATACTTCGTTACAACCTTTATTTGATAAAACCAACAGTGAGAGTGGGGATATTACCCACGGCTATGTAATTAAAGAGGGAGTACTTTTGCGAAAACATCTATCTCGTAGCGGTCTTGATTCTGTGTGGCAAATAGTGGTACCATGCTTACTGCGTAAAATTGTTTTGACAACTGTTCACGATGATGCTGGTCATATGGGTGTCAAAAAGCCGTATGACCGAATCGTTCGTCATTGTTATTGGCCTCGTATAAAACGTGATGTGGTATCTCATGTTAAAACCTGTCACGTATGCCAGTTAACTGGAAAACCAAACCAAATGCCTAAACCTGTGCCACTCAGGCCGATTCCACCTGCGCTTAAATCTTTTGAACATTTAGTGATAGACTGTGTTGGCCCGTTACCCCGTTCTAAGTCTGGTTGCATATATTTGCTTACCGTCATGTGCCAAGCAATGGTACCCTGCCGCCTATCCATTGCGTTCTATTACAGTCAAGCCCGTAGTTAAAGCCTTATCTCAGTTTATATCAATTTTTGGATTGCCTAAAATAATACAGTCAGACCGTGGTACCAACTTCACGTCTAAAACGTTTGCTCAGGTATTGCATGTACTGAAAGTAAAGCATAATAAGTCCTCTGCTAGGCATCCGCAGAGCCAAGGTGTGCTTGAAAGATTTCATCAGACGTACAAGTCTATGCTTCGAGCATACTGTGTTGAGTTAGGCAGGGACTGGGAGGATGGTCTTCCCTGGCTGCTTTTAGCGGTCAGGGAAGTGACACAGGCTAGTACTGGGTTTAGCCCTAATGAATTGGTCTTTGGACATGCTGTGAGAGGGCAGGTGTCAACACTGTTCGATGACTGTGTAACCAGTGAGCCACCTGAGTCATTGACCGATTATGTCAATGGGTTTCGAAGGCGTTTGTATCAGGCTGGTGCACTGGCTATGAAGCAGTTGAAAAAAGCACAGTTAAAAATGAAACGGGTCTATGACCAGAAAACCGAAGTCCGTTCGTTTACAACTGGGGATAAGGTGATGGTCCTTTTGCCAGTAGTTCATTCTCCCTTCCAAGCCAGGTTTGCTGGTCCTTATGAAATTCTGCGATGTGAGAGGAATTACAATTACATAGTATCCACGCCAGACCGGAAAAGACGCACGCAATTGTGCCATGTCAACTTACTCAAGCCTTACCATGATCATGATTGTGTTTTAAAAGTCCCAAACACTTCCAGCTCTGCCCTCAGTCCAGTGGTGGCGGCACCGGATGGGGGCCAGCACCGCTTGTCTTACATCTTACGTCGCACCTGCTCCAGTAGTGGCAGCACTGGAGGAGGTTGCTGTCTGCGAACCCGACGATGCGGTGCTGTTGGGTAAACTCAATAACTCCGAGTCACTGGCTAATTTACCTCTGTTATTGAGTCATTTGTCATCAGATCAGGCTTCAGAGTTAAGTGCGTTAATTAGAGAATTTCCATCGTTGTTTGCGGATATACCGTCGCAGACAAATTGGATCAGTCACGATATTGATGTTGGGGATGCTGCCCCAGTTAGGCAACATTTCTATAGAGTGTCGGGTGAGAGGCAACAACTCTTAGAAAACGAGGTGCGGTATCTGTTGGACAATGGGTTGGCTGAAAAGTCGTTTTCTAGCTGGACCAGTCCTTGTATTTTGGTTAAGAAAGCGAATGGGGGTAACCGCTTTTGCACTGATTATCGGAAATTAAATAATGTAACAAAGCCTGATTCATTCCCACTTCTTCGTATGGAGGATTGTGTGGATGAAATTGGTTCAGCAAAGTTTGTTACAAAAATAGACTTGTTGAAAGGGTACTGGCAGATACCGTTAACTAAGCGCGCTGGTGAGGTGTCCTCATTTATTACACCTAGCGGCTTGTATTCATACAAAGTGATGCCATTCGGCTTAAGAAACGCAACCGCCACTTTTCAAAGACTAATGAATCAAGTTGTAGTGAATTTGGAGGGTTGTACAGTTTATTTGGATGACGTGGTAATATTTAGTGATACTTGGGAGTCACATCTTGACTGTCTCCGTCAGTTGTTTACCCGCCTTGCCCAGGCCAATCTCACTGTCAATCTGGCGAAGTGTGAGTTCGCCAGGGCGACAGTGACTTATTTGGGCAAGGTTGTTGGTCAGGGTTTTGTCCGTCCGGTGCGCGCTAAGGTCCTCGCCATAGATGCCTTTCCTCCTCCATCTAATAGGCGTGAACTTATGAGGTTCCTTGGCATGATCGGTTATTACCGGAGTTTTTGTTCCAACTTTTCCTCTGTGGTGGTACCGTTGACGGCCTTGTTGAAAAAGGGTCGCTCATTCGTTTGGACATCTGCCTGTCAGTCTGCGTTTGAGAAAGCAAAGTCCCTCCTCACTTCTGCACCTCTTCTTGCAGCTCCTCAAATGAATAGACCGTTTAAGCTGCAAGTAGACGCGAGTAAGGTCGGTGCTGGCGCCGTCTTATTGCAAGATGACGATGATGCCATTGAACGCCCGGTTTGCTATTTTTCGAGAAAGTTCAATTCTTACCAACTAAATTAATCGATTATCGAAAAGGAAGCCCTAGCTTTGATTTAGGCTTTGCAAACATTCAAAGTATACCTTGGAGGTAGTACGACACCCATTGTGGTATTTTGTGACCATAACCCACTTGTTTTTCTTAATTCCCTCCAAAACCCGAACGCACGTTTAATGCATTGGAGTTTATTTCTCCAGCCCTATAACCTTCAGATTATTCATATCAAGGGCAAGGCTAACGTGACAGCGGACGCGCTGTCGCATGTTCCTGCCCCTTAGTGTTTGTGTGAGTAATGTGTTATTCTGCTGTGTCTATTTTTCAGGGCCTGGAATTTTGGACAGCAGTTTATAGGTTGGTAATTTGGATGGGATAAATTATTGGAAAAATGGTATTGGTAAATTGTGTTTATCAGATTTGGAATTGTTATATTGAATATGCATATGGTGGTGCCCCTTTAGAAGGGTAATATGTTTGAAATGTTGGTGGTGGCACGGGTGTTGGTTCTTGGGTGTTTGTTTTGTGTAGGCCTACTTTTTAAAAAATAAGGATGGGTAATGTTTTTGAATATTTAATGTTATATTGAATAGTGTAATTGAATTTATTGAATACTGATTTAAGTATTTGAGTTGATGTTTTTAATATTTTGAGCAGTTGCTGACGTTCGTTAACCCTATTTGGTCCCCACATTGTTCGTGATCCTGGAGGATCCCTTTTATGGGAGGAGGTGTGACGGCCCTAGCGGGCTACTTGTAATTGTTTTCAGTTTTTGCTACAGGTATTGCATCTGTGGGCGTGTCTTCTTAACATCTAATTGGTAGCACCGGCGCGCAGTGAGGCCTTCCTATAAGTAGCGCCTCGCTGACGTTCCCAGGGGAGAGGCTCCTTTCTTTTTGGCTCGGCTTCTAACTTCCAGGCGGCTGCTCTTTTTCTTTTCTCTTTATTATTTGTAATAGATAACATGCACTTCCCATACTGCTAACATTCAATACTTGCTTATATTACGCTACTGGCCATTGATGATCTTTCACAAACCATTTAGTCTAGTTTTGTTGTATCTATTTTTGCTGTTTAAATAAATGTAATTAATTGTGCGCACGTCTCCGTCCTCCTTTATTGCCAAGGTGTCCCCTAGGCCTTGACACCCTCACAGTCCAAAAACATGCAGGTTAGGTTAATCGGTGGCTCTAAATTGACCGTAGGTATGAATGTGGGTGTGAATGGTTGTTTGTCTGTATGTGTCAGCCTTGCAATGACCTGGTGACTTGTCCAGGATGTACCCCACCTCTCACCCATAGTCAGCTGGGATAGGCTCCAGCTTGACTGTGACCCTGCACAGGATAAGCAGTTATGGATAATGGATGGAGTCTGGCCTTGGTGGAAGTCTGCGCTCAACAATGCCATACAGCTTAAAGTCCAGTAGACAGCAGTAAAGTTCAATACTGTAGTAAACAAAAAACATATCCAATGTAGAAATATGATGACTTCTTGTGACTCCAATCCATATTCATGGGTACCAGTAATCCTCTGGGATATAGATGTAGGCACATAAGTCTAATAGTTTTGGAAATATATCCAGACATAGGGGATAAATTAGTTGCAGTTGCAGATTTGCACATCATAGAAGAGTTGACTCTTGTCTTTGGCAGAAATCTGCGCTCTCCGAGTTCCCTTCTATTTGTTCTGTGTATCTTGGCAAGAATTAGTACCATTTGAAAATGAAAATTATGTTGTTGATAGCCAGCGAAAGCACTGATATTTTGTGGGTGATCAGTCATGAGAAACCAGATTTTATGATAGATAGATAGATAGATAGATAGATAGATAGATAGATAGATAGATAGATAGATAGATAGATAGATAGATACCATAGATAGATAGATAGATACCGTAGATAGATAGATAGATAGATAGATAGATAGATAGATAGATAGATAGATAGATAGATACCGTAGATAGATAGATAGATAGATAGATAGATACCGTAGATAGATAGATAGATAGATAGATAGATAGATAGATAGATACCGTAGATACCATAGATACCATAGATAGATAGATAGATAGATAGATAGATAGATAGATAGATAGATAGATAGATACCGTAGATAGATAGATAGATAGATAGATAGATAGATAGATAGATAGATAGATAGATAGATAGATAGATAGATAGATAGATACCGTAGATACCATAGATAGATAGATAGATAGATAGATAGATAGATAGATAGATACCGTAGATAGATACCGTAGATAGATAGATAGATAGATAGATAGATAGATAGATAGATAGATAGATAGATAGATAGATACCGTAGATACCATAGATACCATAGATACCATAGATAGATAGATAGATAGATAGATAGATAGATAGATAGATAGATAGATAGATAGATAGATAGATACCGTAGATAGATAGATAGATAGATAGATAGATAGATAGATAGATAGATAGATAGATAGATAGATACCATAGATAGATAGATAGATAGATAGATAGATAGATAGATAGATAGATAGATACCGTAGATAGATAGATAGATAGATAGATAGATAGATAGATAGATAGATAGATAGATAGATAGATAGATAGATAGATAGATAGATAGATAGATACCGTAGATACCATAGATACCATAGATAGATAGATAGATAGATAGATAGATAGATACCGTAGATAGATAGATAGATAGATAGATAGATAGATAGATACCGTAGATACCATAGATAGATAGATAGATAGATAGATAGATACCGTAGATAGATACCGTAGATAGATAGATAGATAGATAGATAGATAGATAGATAGATAGATAGATACCGTAGATACCATAGATACCATAGATAGATAGATAGATAGATAGATAGATAGATAGATAGATAGATAGATAGATACCATAGATAGATAGATAGATAGATAGATAGATACCATAGATACCATAGATAGATAGATAGATAGATAGATAGATAGATAGATAGATAGATAGATAGATAGATAGATAGCGTAGATACCATAGATACCATAGATAGATAGATAGATAGATAGATAGATAGATAGATAGAGAGAGAGATAGATAGATAGATACCATAGATAGATAGATAGATAGATAGATAGATAGATAGATAGATAGATAGATAGATACCGTAGATAGATAGATAGATAGATAGATAGATAGATAGATAGATAGATAGATAGATAGATAGATAGATAGATACCGTAGATAGATACCGTAGATAGATAGATAGATACCATAGATAGATAGATAGATAGATAGATAGATAGATAGATAGATAGATAGATAGATAGATACCGTAGATAGATAGATAGATAGATAGATAGATAGATAGATAGATAGATAGATAGATAGATAGATAGATAGATAGATACCGTAGATAGATACGATAGATAGATAGATAGATAGATAGATAGATAGATAGATAGATAGATAGATAGATAGATATTTTTTATTTATTCTATCGACATTCACTGGATATGAGCAATCGCGTGCTCTGATTGGCTACTCTACTACGAGAATACCAGCTCATATACTGTGAGTAGAGAAAAACAAAATGGCGGCACACATCAAGTCAGATATATCACTTTGTTATCAAGTATTTAAAAGAAACAGAAATGGCTAAAAGAATATAATTCCCCCCCCCCCCCCCCCAATATCTCCTGTTTCACACTCCAGCCCAGTCAGCGGCAGTAATGCACCTTTAAGTTGGTTTACTAACCACCAACAAACCCTAAAGAAAAAGAACAACAAAATGGCGGAACGTGTTGCTGAACCAACCGAGGACAAAATAAAAACTACTCGAAACAAAACCCCAAAAATACAAAAAAAAGCAACAAAATATGGAATAAAAGTATTTGATGGTAAGAATGTATCTTTTTTTATTTTTCAAGAATTATTATTACAGCATTTTCACAAACTGCTCCTGTCATTTCCCCGGTTTATTTATATTCTAAAGGGAAATTATTTTGTCGGACATTCTGGATGAAGTTTTTATTTATCGAGTTTGCAAAAAATAAAAATGCTCTGTTTCTCAAAATCCATTGAATGTGGATAGAATAAAACAGTTATTCCACTCAATCTCGTCGTTCATCGCTTATAGCCAACTCGATGCTACGCGCCTCATCGGCTATCAGCTCATGTACGACTCGATTTCGTGGAATAACTGTGCATAGGTCTTAGGCACATGTAAAGAAATGCTGTAGACCAAAAATGTCTTAAAAATAATGCAATGAAATGTTTTAAATAAAAAAAAATACTATAAGCAGTAAGCCATAATAAATGAAACAAAGTCAGTATCTGGTGTGAGACGACCTTTTGCTTTATTAAAAAAAATAGTAGTCTGAGGTCCAGTGAGTGCAGTTTTATAATGAAATGAGCTGTAGGTTTTTCTGAGCCTCTTACAGAACCAGCTACAGTTCTTCTGGACACTGACTGTCACACTCACGTCTTCATTTTGCACCAAAAAATTTCCAGTAGCCTTCATTATGTCTCGTCTCGTCTCTCGTCTCGTCTTCTTCCGCTTATCCGGGACCGGGTCGCGGAGGCAGCAGTCTAAGCATGGAAGCCCAAACTTCCCTTTCCCCAGACACCTCGGCCAGCTCCTCGGGAAGAACACCGAGGCGTTCCCAGGCCAGCCGAGAGACACAGTCCCTCCAGCGTATCCTGGGTCTTCCCTGGGGCCTCTTCCCGGGGGGGACATGCCTGGAACACCTCCCCAGGGAGGCGTCCAGGAGGCATCCGAAAAAGATGCCCGAGCCACCTCAGCTGATTCTTCTCGATGTGGAGGAGCAGCGGCTCTACTCCGAGCTCCTCCCAAGTGACTGTGCTTCTCACCCTATCTCTAAGGGAGTGCCCAGCCACCCTGCGAAGGAAACTCATTTCGGCCGCTTGTATCCGCGATCTTGTTCTTTCGGTCATTACCCAAAGCTCATGACCATAGGTGAGAGTCGGAACGTAGATCGACCGGTAAATTGAGAGCTTCTCCTTTTGGCTCAGCTCCTTCTTCACCATGACGGACCGGTAAAGCGACCGCATCACTGCGGAGGCTGCACCGATCGGCCTGTCAATCTCATGCTCCATCCTTCCCTCACTCGTGAACAAGATCCCGAGATACTTAAACTCCTCCACTTGAGGCAGGACTTCTCCACCAACCTGGAGAGGGCAAGCCACCCTTTTCCGGTCGAGAACCATGGCCTCGGACTTGGAGGTGCTGATTCTCATCCCAGCCACTTCACACTCGACTGCAAACCGCCCCAGTGCATGCTGAAGGTCCTGGTTTGAAGAAGCCAACAGGACAACATCATCCGCAAAAAGCAGAGATGAAATCCTGTGGTTCCCAAACAGGATTCCTTCCGGCCCCTGGCTGCGCCTAGAAATTCTGTCCATAAAAATTATGAACAGAACCGGTGACAAAGGGCAGCCCTGCTGGAGTCCAACATGCACTGGGAACAGGTCTGACTTACTGCCGGCAATGCGAACCAGACTCCTGCTCCGTTCGTACAGGGACCGGACAACCCTTAGCAAAGAGCCCCGAACCCCATACTCCCGAAGCACCCCCCACAGAATACCACGGCGGACACGGTCGAATGCCTTCTCCAGATCCACAAAGCACATGTGGACTGGTTGGGCAAACTCCCATGAACCCTCGAGCACCCTATGAAGGGTATAGAGCTGGTCCAGTATTCCGCGACCAGGACGAAAACTGCATTGTTCCTCCTGGATCCAAGGTTCGACTATTGGTCGAATTCTCCTCTCCAGTACCCTGGAGTAAACCTTCCCTGGGAGGCTGAGAAGTGTGATTCCCCTATAATTGGAGCACACTCTCCGGTCCCCTTTCTTAAAAAGAGGGACCACCACCCCAGTCTGCCACTCCAGAGGCACTGTCCCCGACCACCACGCGATGTTGCAGAGGCGTGTCAACCAAGACAGCCCCACAACATCCAGAGACTTGAGATACTCAGGGCGGATCTCATCCACCCCCGGTGCCTTGCCACCGAGGAGCTTGCAAACCACCTCAGTGACTTTGGCTTGGGTAATGGACAAGTCCACCTCTGAGTCATCAGCCTCAGTCTCCTCAGTGGAAGACATGACGGTGGGATTGAGGAGATCCTCAAAGTATTCCTTCCACCGCCCGACAATGTCCCCAGTCGAGGTCAACAGCTCCCCACCCGCACTGTAAACAGTGTTGGCAGAGTACTGCTTCCCCCTCCTGAGGCGCCGGACGGTTTGCCAGAATTTCTGCGAGGCCGACCGATAGTCCTTCTCCATGGCCTCCCCAAACTCCTCCCAGTTCCAAGTTTTTGCCTCCGCAACTGCCCGAGCTGCAGCACGCCTGGCCCGCCGATACCCGTCAGCTGCCTCAGGAGTCCCAGAGGTCAACATGGTCCGATAGGACTCCTTCTTCAGCTTGACAGCATCCCTTACTTCCGGTGTCCACCACTGGGTTCGGGGATTGCCGCCACGACAGGCACCGGAGACCTTGCGGCCACAGCTCCGAACAGCTGCGTCCACAATGGAGGTAGAGAACATGGTCCACTCAGACTCAATGTCCCCCGCCTCCCTCGGAAGCTGGGAAAAGCTCTCCCGGAGGTGGGAGTTAAAGACCTCCTCAACAGAGTGCTCGGCCAGACGTTCCCAGCAGACCCTCACCATACATTTGGGCCTGCGAGGTCTGTCCAGCTTCCTCCTCCGCCAGCGGATCCAACTCACCACCAGGTGGTGATCAGTTGACAGCTCAGCCCCTCTCTTCACCCGAGTGTCCAAGACATAGGGCCGGAGATCAGATGAAACGACTACAAAGTCGATCATCGACCTCCGACCAAAGGTGTCCTGGTGCCACGTGCACTTATGGACACCCCTATGCTCGAACATGGTGTTCGTTATGGACAAACCATGACTAGCACAGAAGTCCAATAACAAAACACCACTCGGGTTCAGATCGGGGAGGCCGTTCCTCCCAACCACGCCCCTCCAGGTGTCACTGTCGTCGCCCACGTGAGCATTGAAGTCCCCCAGTAGCACAATGGAGTCCCCAGTCTGAGCACCCCTCAGTACCTCTCCCAGGGACTCCAAGAAGGCCGGATACTCTATACTGCTATTTGGCCCTTAGGCACAAACAACAGCAAGAGCCCTCTCCCCAATCCGAAGGCGCAGAGAGGCGACCCTCTCGTTCACTGGGGTAAACTCCAACACATGGCGGCTGAGCTGGGGAGCTATAAGCAAGCCCACACCAGCCCGCCGCCGCTCACTACGGGCGACTCCAGAGAAGTGGAAAGTCCAGCCCCTCTCGAGGAG
The DNA here is from genome assembly GCF_027579695.1 of Neoarius graeffei. Taxonomy (NCBI): domain Eukaryota; kingdom Metazoa; phylum Chordata; class Actinopteri; order Siluriformes; family Ariidae; genus Neoarius; species Neoarius graeffei. The sequence continues at coordinate 59,320,195 of NC_083587.1, forward strand.
CTGGGTTCCAGAGCCCAAGCTGTGCGTGGAGGTGAGCCCGACTATCTCTAGCCGGTACCTCTCAACCTCCCGCACAAGCTCAGGCTCTTTCCCCCCCAGTGAAGTGACAGTCCATGTCCCAACAGCCAGCCGCTGTGTCCGGGGATCAGGTCGTCGAGGCCCCTGCCTTCGACTGCCACCCAATCCACACTGCACCAATCCGCTACTGCTACCTCTGTGGGTGGTGAACCCACAGGAGGTCGGGCCCACGTCACCTCTTCGGGCTGAGCCCGGCCAGGCCCCATGGGCAAAGGCCCGGCCACCAAGCGCTCGCATACGAGCCCCAACCCCAGGCCTGGCTCCAGGGTGGGGCCCCGGCTGCGTCATATCGGGCGACGTCACGGTCCTTGATTTTTTTCTCCATAGGGGTTTTTGGTGAACTGCTCTTGGTCTGGCCTGTCACCTAGGACCTGTCTGCCTTGGGAAACCCTGACAGGGGCATAATGCCCCCGACAACATAGCTCCTAGGATCATTCAAGCATACAAACCCTTCCACCACAATAAGGTGGCAGTTCTAGGAGGGGCCTTCATTATGTTTTCTTTTTTAATCTGAAAAGTGCTTTCTTGTGGAATATGCTGCTCAGATACAAACTTTTTTTTGTAAGATTTAATTTTATGCTGGAAAAAAGACGAACGTTTGGAACTCTAAAATGTTTTTGTAATGTTTTGACTCGATAATGTAGAAGTCATAAAATAGAAATCTATAATAAAGTTTGGCTAAGACTTTTGCACAGTACTGTGAATGAGTAGACTGGGCCTAATGCTGTGACATCAGGATGCAAATAAATCTTCCCATAAAGAGTCAATAAAGAACAAATTATAAACATAGTCCAGTATGAAGTGTCTAATTTTCACTACTTCCTACAGTAAAAGCAAGAAAGACTGAAAGTTGATGTAGGCGTCGGAGCAGTGTGATATCAGAAATGCAGAAAGATCATTAAAACGTGTCCTTTGGCAGTACTTTCCTGTCCGACTCCTGCGGAGGTGAGAAAAACACGAAGCAGTATTTTCAATGGGACAATTTTCACTTGAGATGTGTGAATCCATATGGACACAGCTGGATGTGAAGAATGGAAATATAACTCAGTTAAGAAACAAATGGCTGTACAGTAACTGAAGTCAGAGGTTACTTCACCTGAAAATATGCAACATCTTTAGGATGAGAGGATGAAAATATGGTATAATTGAACCTGACTTTTCATTCTAAGCTAACCTTGAGAAGTCTGTATTTTTCTTCCTGATGTAGTTGTAATAAAAATCAAAGCACAGATGTTTGTAACTATGCTGCGTTCACGTTTCTGCAGAAAAGATGTATGTGCAGAACATAATATTTAGAAATGAAACAAAAAACTCAAATTCCTTTCTAATAAAGTTACGCTCAGTTGAGGTCAGGAAGGAAAATATGGCGTGTTTATTTATTGTCTACTCTTCCTTTTGTTATGTGTGAACTAAACTCCGATACGTCTGACCGCAACTGGCGCATAAACTTGACCTTAGACAGCACTAATAACTGCGCTTCTTTGTCAAATCTATTCAAAGTAAACCTCAAGCATGTACCTAATTGCTGTTTGAGGTTACAATAACAAAAAGTAACTCAATAAATCACCAATAACACATTAAATATACTGTAATAACTACACTATAAAGGGGGAAAGAATGTTTTTGGTTACTAAAACGGTGCTACTGAGAACTCTTTCTGATACAGGAACGCTCAGTGTGGTTCTATGTAAAATATTTAAGCGTTCCCCCAAAGGCACAAAAAAAAGATTTTAAAAATAAGAGCATAGATTTGCATTACTGGAAGAAAGAAGAGAAAACTCGTGTTTTTAGATAAAGATTTAAAGAGTTAAAAGTTTCACATGAAATGTTACGGCGAAGTTAAAAGATTAGGTGTGAAAGTAAGAGAAAGCGAGTGAAGGAAGTGAAGGATGGAGGGAGTAAAGGGAGGAAGAGAGAAAGGGACTGAGGAGAGGAAAGAAAGAATAAATGAAGGAAGCATTCATTAAACGCTTTACAGTTATACCTTTTCTAAATGAGTTTGACTTAATTAATTTCCTAAAGAGAAGGCTTTTATTGTAGGGATTTACAGAGAACCTGTAAGTGTTCCCCAGGGAGGGAGGGAGGAAACAAAGGAAGAGAGGGCTGGAGGGAGTGTATGAAGGAAAAAGAGAGTGAAAGAAGGAAGGAAGGAAGGAAGGAAGGAAGGAAGGAAGGAAGGCCAGGGGGAGGGAGGGAAGGAAGGAAGGAAGGAAGGAAGGAAGGAAGGAAGGAAGGGAGGGAGGGAGGGCTGGAGGGAGTGAATGAAGGAAGAAGAGAGTGATGGAAGGAAGGAAAGACAGAAGGAAAGGAAAGGAAAGGGCTGGAGGGAGTGAATTAAGTAAGAAGAGAAGGAAGGAAGGAAGGAAGGAAGGAAGGAAGGAAGGAAGGAAGGAAGGAAGGAAGGAGGGGCTGGAGGGAGTGAAGGAAGGAAAGACAGAAAGAAGGAAAGGAGAGGGCTGGAGGAAGTGAAGGAAGGAAGGAAGGAAGGAAGGAAGGAAGGAAGGAAGGAAGGGCTGGAGGGAGTGAAGGAAGGAAGGAAGGAAGGCCAGGGGGAGTGAAGGAAGAAAGGAAGGAAGGAAGGCCAGGGGGAAGGAAGGAAAGACAGAAAGAAGGAAAGGAGAGGGCTGGAGGAAGTGAAGGAAGGAAGGAAGGAAGGAAGGAAGGGCTGGAGGGAGTGAAGGAAGGAAGGAAGGAAGGCCAGGGGGAGTGAAGGAAGAAAGGAAGGAAGGAAGGCCAGGGGGAAGGAAGGAAGGAAGGAAGGAGGGCTGGAGGGAGTGAATGAAGGAAGAAGAGCGTGATGGAAGGAAGGAAAGACAGAAGGAAAGGAAAGGAAAGGAAAGGAAAGGAAAGGAAAGGGCTGGAGGGAGTGAATGAAGTAAGAAGAGAAGGAAGGAAGGAAGGAAGGAAGGAAGGAAGGAAGGAAGGGCTGGAGGGAGTGAAGGAAGGAAAGACAGAAGGAAGGAAAGGAGAGGGCTGGAGGAAGTGAAGGAAGGAAGGAAGGGCTGGAGGGAGTGAAGGAAGGAAGGAAGGAAGGAAGGAAGGAAGGAAGGAAGAGGTGCTGGAGGGAGTGAATGAAGGAAGAAGAGAAGGAAGGAAGGAAGGAAGGAAGGAAGGAAGGAAGGAAGGAAGGAAGGAAGAGGTGCTGAAGGGAGTGAATGAAGGAAGAAGGGAAGGAAGGAAGGAAGGAAGGAAGGAAGGAAGGAAGGAGATAGTGAAGGAAGGAAGGAAGGAAGGAAGGAAGGAAGGAAGGAAGGAGAGAGTGATGGAAGGAAGGAAAGACAGAAGAAAGGAAAGGAAAGGCCTGGAGGGAGTGAATGAAGTAAGAAAAGAGTGAAGGAAGGAAGGAAGGAAGGAAGGAAGGAAGGAAGGAAGGAAGGAAGGGCTAGAGGGAGTGAATGAAGGAAGAAGAGAGTGAAGGAAAGAAGGAAAGACAGAGGGAAGGAAAGGAGAGGGCTGGAGGGAGTGAATGAAGGGAGTGAAAGAAGGGCTGGAGGAAGTGAATGAAGGGAGAAGAGAGGGAAGGAAGGAAGGGTTTTTGAATGATTTACTTTAAGAACTTTCTAAATACAGTATGTTCTTCTCGGAAGAAAGAAGGAAAAAAGGGAATAAAAGAAGAAGGGAAGGAAGGGAAGGGAAGGAAAGAAGGGAGTAAAAGAAGGAAGGAATTAAACAAAGGAAGAGAGAGCTGGAAGGAGTGAATGAAGAGAGAAGAGAGTGATGAGAGTGACTTCCTTCCTTCTTTTATTTCCTTCCTTCCTTCCTTCCTTCCTTCCATCACTCCCTTCTCCCTTCATTCACTCCCTCCAGCCCTCTTTTCACTTCCTTCACTCAGAACATTTCACTAAGGGAAGTCTTTGATTGTGGACTTTTACACAGAACCTTTAAGCGTTTCTCGAAAGAGATCAGGGAAGGACAGAAGGAAGAGAGTAAAAGAAAGAAGAAAGGAAAGGGGAAGGAAGGCAGGGAGAACAGAAGAAGGAAGATATAAAAGAATGAGGAGAGGAGGTGATTAAAAGAAGGAAGGAAGGAGAAAAGGAGTGAAGGAAGGGAGAAGGAAAGAGAACAGGAAGTAAGGGTTCTTTGAATGATTTACTTTTCAAACTGACAGTGTCGTCTGTTAAAGGCTTTATATCAAACCTTTAAACATTTCTCAATCAGGACAAACACAATAGCATTCAGGACGCGAGCTGTAATGTTTCTGTTACTCTGAGACGCTCTGTCTGCGAAATGAGAACGCGTAACGCACAAAATATATTACAGTTCTGAAGGCAGACGTATGAAATATCGTGCCTGTGTTGTTTTGGAAAATGAAATGTGTGTCTTTTTAGATAGACGACCTAAAAAGTCTCAGAATATTGAATGTTATTTGGGTTTGGCTTCAGTGTGCTATGGTTAGAGAATGAGATTCTGCTGACTCAACAGAACAATATATATATTTTTAGAAGTTTTTTGCTTTTTTTTTTTGCTTACGTGTGTCGGTGTGTAACCCGAAGTGCACCACCAGGCCTGATTCCAACACAAACACATCCTCACCTTATCTCCACAGTCCCTCCAGGAGCCACCACCGCTGCTGAGGCCAATGTAAATAAGCACACCCACGTTTAAGCCTGTGAAGTCTGCCTCAGCGTTTTAACACACTGAGCAACGCAGCAATACACTCCAGTCTGGGCAAAAGGGCAAATCTACTGGTGTACAGTAACTGTAGCTCAGAGGCTCCCTAAAGAGCGGCTTCATTTGATCAGTTATGAAAAACAAACAAATCCTTTCATTCTATACAAATATAACCTAAAACTTTACAGGCATGTTGTCTCATCTCATCTCATCTCATTATCTCTAGCTGCTCTATCTTGTTCTACAGAGTCGCAGGCAAGCTGGAGCCTATCCCAGCTGACTACGGGCGAAAGGCGGGGTACACCCTGGACAAGTCGCCAGGTCATCACAGGGCTGACACATAGACACAGACAACCATTCACACTCACATTCACACCTACGCTCAATTTAGAGTCACCAGTTAACCTAACCTGCATGTCTTTGGACTGTGGGGGAAACCGGAGCACCCAGAGGAAACCCACGGGGAGAACATGCAAACTCCGCACAGAAAGGCCCTCGCCGGCCACGGGGCTCAAACCTGGACCTTCTTGCTGCGAGGCAACAGCGCTAACCACTACACCACCGTGCCACCCCCAGGCATGTTGTAGGAACGATAAAATATACCACTTGGTAGACTGTAATAACTTACGCAGGGAATCGTGTGGTGGACGCGTCACATAAACAAACTGAAAAATGTGTGTAATTGGAGATACGGTGATTTTTTTTTAACATTTACAGTTTAATGAACATTTAAAGAAGGAGTCCTCAGTGTTAATACTTTATAACACTCAGAGGTAAAGCAGTAATTTATAAATTTTCCGACAGAAGGTCAGAGGAGAGGCTGGTTAGGAAACAACTGTCTATAGCTGCTGTAATGTAAATAAATAGCTTTAGCATATTTAGCATAAATGGATAAAACAAGAATGAATTATTTTTTAATAAATTAAAAAAAAACTTTGGTGATTATTTTCCTTCAGCTATATGCACCTAAGTGTTTTATTGCATATAAGTTTGCATACATGTCAACCTATACGGAATGTCCGTATTTTATACGGATTTGATTCAATAAACGTAGTATACGGGCGTATAAATAAAGTTATACGGATTCTTTAAAAAAACTTCAATATTTATTTAGAGCTATAATCAATTCCCACGATGACAAAAGAGCGCATAACATTTACAAACGTACTGTACGCCACAGACAGCCAGTAAAGAGTCTTATGAAATCGCGCGTTATCTTGTGGTAGCGAGACTTCGTTCCACTTTTGATCATGCGCACATCGCATTGCGAGAATCCCGCCAACCATGAAGTCATAGACATATAAACATAGACGCCGGCTTCTGCGTAGAATCATACGACATCCTCGCCGCCATATTGGATGTGGCAAAGTGGAGATTCTTCAACCGTCTCTGGTATAGCGTCTAGACAGTAGCCGAGAATAAAGATGCCTCATTCATGTGCTGCGTTTAACTGTACCAACAGGTTTACCGTCCAAACGAGATCACATGGGATTACCTTTCACAGGTGAGACTGGAAAAATACTTTTCATTGTATTTGGTCATTATAACGTCATTTTACGAACAGATTTTCCTGACTTTGTGGCTAATATGAAGTCTCGTGCATAATAGCCGCTCGGTGAAACCTGTCTCCAAACAACGAAGTATTTCCTTCGTAACTACGCTGATAACACTTTGTGTTTTTGTCAAACATTGGAGCTTTGTATTCATTCTGAAGGTTTATTGTTATTAATCTCATCTCATCTCATTATCTCTAGCCGCTTTATCCTGTTCTACAGGGTCGCAGGCAAGCTGGAGCCTATCCCAGCTGACTACGGGCGAAAGGCGGGGTACACCCTGGACAAGTCGCCAGGTCATCACAGGGCTGACACATAGACACAGACAACCATTCACACTCACATTCACACCTACGCTCAATTTAGAGTCACCAGTTAACCTAACCTGCATGTCTTTGGACTGTGGGGGAAACCGGAGCACCCGGAGGAAACCCACGCGGACACGGGGAGAACATGCAAACTCCACACAGAAAGGCCCTCACCGGCCACGGGGCTCGAACCCGGACCTTCTTGCTGTGAGGCAACAGCGCTAACCACTACACCACCGTGCCGCCCTATTGTTATTAATATTGAATAAAAAGTAACTTGGCTATATCATTGTTAATTATCATTCAAATTTTAGGTAAATTATTTTAATTTGCATCTTATACGGATTTTATAAGGGAAATATGGATTTTGGAGGTTGGTTATACAGGTTTGATTGACCAAAGGTTGACATGTATGAGTTTGTTTGTTTGTTTACTTAACAGTTATTCCACAAACTTGAGTCATACATGAGCTGATAGCCGACGAGGCGCATACGGTAGCACCAAGTTGTCTACAAGCCATGTACGATGAGATTGAGTAGAATAACTGTTTCATTCTATCCACATTCACTGGATTTTGAGAAACAGAGCATTTTTATTTTTTGCAAATTCGATACAAAACATCCGACAGAATCATTTCCACTTAGAATGTAAGCAAAGCGACGAAATGACAGGAGCAATTGTGAAACATGCGATAATAATTCTTGAAAAATTATTTTTAAAAGATGCGTTCCTACCATCATATACTTTCATTCCACATTTTGTTGCTTTTTTTGTATTTTTTGAGGTTTTGTTTTCGAGTAGAGTTTTTATTTCGTTCTCAGTTGGTTCAACAACACGCTCTGCCATTTTGTTTTTTTTCTACTCACAGTATATGAGCTGATAGCCTTGTAGTAGAGTAGCCAATCAGAGCACACAATTGCTCATATCCAGTGAATGTGGCTAGAATATATCAGTGTTGTAGTCGAGTCACTAAACCTCGAGTCCAAGTCCAGTCTCAAGTGCCCAGTGTTCAAGTCCAAGTCATTAAAGAAAATTTTGAGTCGAGTCCGAGAACAAGGTTCCAACTGCACCATTTGACGGTGTCTGTTGCTGCCTTTAAGTGAAAGCGTCTCTGCTGCTGTGTTGGACTAACGTTCCTGCTCGACTGCCTCATTTTCGTTAATAGGCTACAGATAAAAAGCTTGTTCATCGCTCAGCAAGCCCCGCCCACTATCAACAGGGCAAAGAACATGACAGAGGGTTAACACTAGCTAGTTCATCGCTCAGCAAGCCCCGCCCACTATTAACAGAGCAATGAACATAGCATGTCACTTCCTTCTCTGGGTGGAGTCTTACCAAATAATGATTGAAGTTCGAGGTTGTCCCCGTCGTCTCCTTGATAGTTCTACATATGGAACACACAGCAGTGCATTTTTTCCCGCTGCACAAGAAGTCTGTATCAGCAAAGTGGACAATCCTAAGGGCGTCTCTCCAGGCATTTTAGCGCCATTAACGTTAGTTTGTTCCTGAACATGATGTATGAACAGGTGAATGTGCATTCTCTTGCACAAGTGTAAAAATTAATGTAGATATAAATATCTTATGCCAAATTATTATGGCATGTTACAAAAAGTAAAGAAAAAATCAGATTCCTCGTCTCCAATTTACGAGTCCGAATGCAGTTAATGCACAAGTCTGAGTCCAAGTCATCAGTGCTCAAGTCCAAGTCAAGTCATTGGACTCAAGTACTATAAGCCTGATATATATATAGTCATCTCATTTCATTATCTGTAGCCACTTTATCCTGTTCTACAGGGTCGCAGGCAAGCTGGAGCCTATCCCAGCTGACTACGGGCGAAAGGCGGGGTACACCCTGGACAAGTCGCCAGGTCATCACAGGGCCGACACATAGACACAGACAACCATTCACACTCACATTCACACCTACGGTCAATTTAGAGTCACCAGTTAACCTAACCTGCATGTCTTTGGACTGTGGGGGAAACCGGAGCACCCGGAGGAAACCCACGGGGAGAACATGCAAACTCCGCACAGAAAGGCCCTCGCCGGCCACGGGGCTCGAACCCGGACCTTCTTGCTGTGAGGCGGCAGCGCTAACCACTACACCACCGTGCCGCCCCATTTTATATTTTATAAGGTCCCGGTCACACCGCCCGAACTTTGCTGGAGCGTTCCTGGAGCGGTGAAAAAAATTCATCACCGCTCGTAACCGTTCACCACCGTTTAACAAAAGTTGGCCCCTGTTAAAGCAACGCCGTATACGCTCGGCCACCGCTGATGTTTCTCGAGGGGCCCTCCTACCGCTCCGAAAGTTTTGAGCTGCACAAAATATTGCGAGCAGTGAGGAGGGGGCAATTTTCCGCCCCGGCAAAGTTCACCCCCGCTCCACCAACACCCAGTCAAAGTTTGGCACCGCTAGACGTAAGTTCGTGGACGCTTGGGTCCGCTAGGCCAACGCAGAAATCTTGAATGCTGGACCACCGCTGCTTCGCCAGCGTTGCCCGGGCGGCGATTAAACGTTGCACAAACTTCGGTGGAGCGGTTGTAAGCGTTTTACGAGCGGACACAGGGTTGCTGGAACGGTGTCGGGCGTTGAAGCAGCTATCCATGGCGGCGATGAACTTTGGTTTGGCGTTGGTATAGAGGTGTCGGAGTGGGACCAGAATTTGGCTATAAATACGGGAGAAATGGACCAGGAGCTCATTTGGAATCGAGCTGCCGTTGAGTTCAGACCTCATCTATATCGAATTTGCTCAAAGTTACAGTAAAACTGTATCACCATGGATGCTGAGAGACTTGCTATGATTGGTGCTAAACCAACTTTATACCCCCGCCAAGCCAAAGCCCGCATGCGCAGAACGCCGCTATACCAACGCTCGCTACCGCTCGCTACCGCTAAACCAACGCTAAAGCAACGCCGGCTTCAGTGGTGCACCGCTAAGCCAACGCCCGTGTTTTCGATTTTTTTTTCCCATTTTGTGCGCGGTGACGAGCGTTGTCGAAATTCGGCCTCCCCTCCCTACCGTTCAAGGAACGCTCCAGCAAAGTTTGGGCGGTGTGACCGGGGCCTAAAATAAAAAATATTGTCTTTATGTTCTTTAGATTAAAATTTTTTTTGGAAACATTTTTTTCAAGGAGAACGGAAGTCATTTTTAAACTTGCTTTATTTCTTAATTAACGTGTTATTCAATTACGTTTTCGGTTTTAGTAACCTTATATTGTGACTCGTATTGGCAACTAATTGCAATTAAATATTATACTTATCGGCCTATGCGGTTTTTAGCCGTGTTGAATTTAGTGCGTTTGGTCCACGGCAGGCGTCGCTTATCCGCGCGATCTTCACGAGACTTGTGCGAGACTTCGAAACGTGAAGTGTCAGCCAGGTGTCAGTGCCGCCATTTTGAAAACTGTTTTCCGAACGAAATGTTGCACAAAAACGAGTTTAAATGACGATCACTGCAGACTTTTTTCAAACTTTCCTGATTGCTATCAAAACAAACAAACCTTCCGGCTTGATTACGTCAGCGTTCGAAAGAGGGCGCGCGCATCTTTTGACAACGTTGGCAGATGTCGGTCACTTTGATTTCCGCTGTACGTTTTACTTCTATCCTACGATGTCTTGCACAGGTCTCAACTAAGCTTGTTTACGGCCATTGCTTTGACATACGGACTGATATATTACAGAGCATATTTCAGACACTCATAACTTGCTATAGCAGCGACAAAATAGCGATCAAAAATGCATTCCGATAGTTAATAAAATGAGAGAGATAGAATTTTGATAATAAAAAATATGCCTTCGTACTTTCATGATTGAAAGTAACACACATGCACAAAGTTTTCTGTGGCTGTAACCATGACAACATACTGTATATTCCATAACATTGTATGTATGTGTGTGTAGATCATGCTTTGCGTTCAGTCTGAGTGTATGTCTGCGTGCAAACGAACAGCGGATTGACACGTGACATGGTTTCCTTTGAGGGCAGCTTCAGTTAAACCACAGTGTCTTGTTGACTTGGCTGTTATCAACATGAGTGCAGCAGTGAGCTCACTGAAACCGCACACTTTCACAAAAACAGCCCTCATTTGGTGACATGAATTTATTTTAAACTTGCATACAGTATTACTTCTCTAATTAACACGAACATGAACTTTAACATCTGTCTTTATAAACCCTGAGGATTATCAGTCCTTTTATTTCGGGCTTATTTGGAATTCAAAGCCTTTTCTAATAAACTTCAGAGGAGCTTAAAAACTGGATAGTTTAATTTAAAATCATTAATCACCACCCAGGATTGAGGTGAATTTCATTACCATCACAAATGCTTTTAATTATCTGGATTTTACAATATATTAATTTGGAATATGACGGACATAAATGTAAATGGATTATCCGTGGAGAAGTAATCAAGTGTGTGTGTGTGTTGTGTGAAATGAGCACATACACTCACCGGCTTATTTAATACAAATTTAGCATACTCCTCGTATATAGTAGCTGTCATTTGTGCTGCAGATTGAACAGTGTAGTAAGGATTCTTGTGCAACATTCACCGGCCACTTTATTAGGAACACCCATTAGCTCCACCTGCTTTGGTTTGATGCGGTTCTCTAATCAGTCGATCCCTCGACAGCAGCACGATGCATCAAATCACGCAGATACAAATCAAGAGCTTCAGTTAATGTTCACAATGTTCGAACATCCGAATGGGAAAAATTGTGATCTGACGGTGAAGTGTGACTTTCTTTCACTGTGGCGTGGGTGTTGGTTTGAGTCAGATGAGTATTTTTGGTTCGAGTATTTCAGAAACTGCTGATCCCCTCCTTGGGTTTTCACACACAACAGTCTCGAGAGTTCACACCAGACCTGGGCATTGTACAGCCCCAGGGCCACATCTGGCCCTTTGTCTGTCCCTGACCAGCCTGCCTAAGGTCAACGTGAAATTACAAATTAAACATAAATAAGTCTACATCATGCACAACACACGATGCTGCGATGCTTTTATTTTGAAGGTGTCTGGGTTTTTTTTTCCTTTTTTTTAATTTATGTACGTTCGTACATTCGTGTGCGTGCGTATGCATTGTCCTTTTTACTGTTTACGTCAGATGCGAGTTAGCCGTTAGCCCTCGAAAATGTGGTAACTGGACAGCAACCAAATAGAAATAACACATCGAACTTGTATAAAGTTGATTAAATGCTGCTCTTTGAAATACTGCAAAAAAACAATGCACATTTTCAAAGCTGTAATGTTAAAAGAATCTCATCTCATCTCATTATCTCTAGCCGCTTTATCCTGTTCTACAGGGTCGCAGGCAAGCTGGAGCCTATCCCAGCTGACTACGGGCGAAAGGCGGGGTACACCCTGGACAAGTCGCCAGGTCATCACAGGGCTGACACATAGACACAGACAACCATTCACACTCACATTCACACCTACGGTCAATTTAGAGTCACCAGTTAACCTAACCTGCATGTCTTTGGACTGTGGGGGAAACCGGAGCACCCGGAGGAAACCCACGCGGACACGGGGAGAACATGCAAACTCCGCACAGAAAGGCCATCGCCGGCCCCGGGGCTCGAACCTGGACCTTCTTGCTGTGAGGCGACAGCGCTAACCACTACACCACCGTGCCACCCTGTTAAAAGAATGTTTAAAATAAAATAAAATAATGATATAATATTTGGCCTGCTCTACATTTTCATAGCCTAATCAAAACCGGACAATTTGCTGTTGTTTTAACAAAGTTAAATTGAGCAGAGTTAAGTTCAGCCTATTGGTTCGGCCCTCCACGACAGTCCAAGTTTCTCATGTGGCCCCTTAGGAAAATTAATTGCCCAGCCCTGGTTTACACAGATACAGTAGAATGGTGCAAAAAACAAAAAACAGTGAGTGAGTGAGTGAGTGAGTGAGTGAGTGAGTGAGTGAGTGACAGTTCTGTGGGTGGAAAAAACAAACGCCTTGTTGATAAGAGAGGGAGGTCAGAGGAAACTGGCCAGGTTGGTTCGAGCTTTTTTGCCAGGAAAGATATACACTACTGTTCAAAAGTTTGGGGTCACTTTGAAATGTCCTTATTTTTGAAAGAAAAGCACTGTTCTTTTCAATGAAGATCACTTTAAACTAATCAGAAATCCACTCTATACATTGCTAATGTGCTAAATGACTATTCTAGCTGCAAATGTCTGGTTTTCGGTGCAATATCTCCATAGGTGTATAGAGGCCCATTTCCAGCAACTCTCACTCCAGTGTTCTAATGGTACAATGTGTTTGCTCATTGCCTCAGAAGGCTAATGGATGATTAGAAAACCCTTGTACAATCATGTTAGCACAGCTGAAAACAGTTGAGCTCTTTAGAGAAGCTATAAAACTGACCTTCCTTTGAGCAGATTGAGTTTCTGGAGCATCACATTTGTGGGGTCGATTAAATGCTCAAAACGGCCAGAAAAATGTCTTGACTATATTTTCTATTCATTTTACAACTTATGGTGGGAAATAAAAGTGTGACTTTTCATGGAAAACACAAATTTGTCTGGGTGACCCCAAACTTTTGAACGGTAGTGTAGTAACTCATATAATCACTCTTTATAACCGTGGTGAGCAGAAAAGCATCTCAGCATGCAACAGAAAACAGAAGACCACATTGGGTTCCACTCCTGCAGCCAAGAACAGGGATCTTAGAATCAAGAATAAGTTCTTATTAAAGTGGCCGGTGAGTGTAGTCTCTGATTCTGACTCTGCATTTTGTACAGGGGGTTCAGGTGAAGACGGACTACGTCCCTCTGCTGCAGTCTCTGGCTTCATTCGGATGGAGGCTCACCTGTGTGTTGCCCACACCCATCGTCAAGACCAACAGGTAGCTCTCTTTTCTTACACGCTTTGTTTTAGTCACTTTTTCTGAACACACTGTGCACATCCTCTACAAACCCTCCATGTATTTCCCTGAAAAATAAATATATATATATATATATATATATATATATATATATCCATGATTTGTGATCCTCACTCATAACAATGGAAATGAATTTTCAGTTCTGGAGGCGGAAAATGAAATAATTAGGCACCATGTGAATTTTAAAAAAGTTATAATTTAACAGCATGTTCTACCAGAGAGAGAGAGAGAGAGAGTTTTGTCTTCTTTGTGGTATGACAATAGCTTTTCCATTGTATTGTATGATACAAATTTGAAGGCTGCTCATTGGATCAAATAGTTTGCATATTTTTTTTCTTTAATGTAAAAATTGTGACTGCATAAATATTCATACACCCATTGCTTGTGACTTCAATATAAATACACCTCTTTCTGGAAGACTGCAAAGTTTATTAGAGAACATACAGTACTGTGCAAAAGTCTAGGCACCCTAGATATATTTTTTTTCATGCAAACATTACAGAAACATTTTAGAGTTCCAAATGTTTGGCTTTTTTCCAGCACAAAATTAAATTCATTCATTATCTCTAGCCGCTTTATCCTTCTACAGGGTCGCAGGCAAGCTGGAGCCTATCCCAGCTGACTACGGGCGAAAGGCGGGGTACACCCTGGACAAGTCGCCAGGTCATCACAGGGCTGACACATAGACACAGACAACCATTCACACTCACATTCACACCTACGGTCAATTTGGAGTCACCAGTTAACCTAACCTGCATGTCTTTGGACTGTGGGGGAAACCGGAGCACCCGGAGGAAACCCACGCGGACACGGGGAGAACATGCAAACTCCGCACAGAAAGGCCCTCGCCGGCCCCGGGGCTCGAACCCAGGACCTTCTTGCTGTGAGGCGACAGCGCTAACCACTACACCACCGTGCCGCCACAAAATTAAATGTTACAGAAAAAAAATGTTTGTCTCTGAGCAGCATAATACCACAAGAGAGCACTTTTCAGATTAAAAAAGAAAACATAATGAAGGCTACTGGAAAATTTTGGGTGCAAAATGAAGAAGCGAGTGTGACAGTCAAACTGTCCAGAAGACCTTTGGCAGGTTCTGTAAGA